>NW_011888932.1:2152458-2155117 GCF_000151845.1 Pteropus vampyrus | reverse complement strand
TGATCTAAAAGGAGAGATGGATAAGCCAACAAATCATTTTAAAAATGGAGTAAAAAGTGCTAACCTGGGAGCTCACAAGGGAGCTATGAGCACTCAGAGAGAGAAAGTTATGGAAGGTGTTCCCCACCTCCACAAATGCCGCTCTTAATTTGTGTGGTTAAATCGAAAAACAGTCTCTATTTGAAGATGCACAGGGCTTAGTAATCCCTTTCATACATAATGCACACATGAGTAAGATTCTGTTTCATTAGAAATTACCAATATTCAACCATTTTGATCTATAAAAATAGCAATTTAGATGGTTTACATAAAAATTTTATATTTCTTTTATTTCTTTTGGAGCAGCTTCAAATTTTTTTTCATTTAAATCTTTTAAGAATATTAATTTGGAGCTAAGGGAATATTTTCTCGTATTCTTGCTATTACCAGGAACTGTGTATTAAAATCCTCTCGTAAAAAGAGATCTAAAGAATTGCCTTATTTTCAAATCATTCATGGTTGTATGTTTCCCTCTTCTGGTGGAAAACGGGAAAACAAGCAAGCATTCCCAGAGCCTCACCAGGGGGCGCACTAGCTGGCTCCAGTGGCATTGCACAACCCGGGGGGGGGTCTCATTCACCTGGCATACCATGGGAATCATGCCCCCTAGAGTTTTGTGCCAAACAGTGGTTGGCCCGCGATCAAATAATTAACATGTGCCAAGATTTTTGGGTTTTTAAGAGAGGAAAGGTGAAGTTATTCTCTGTCTCATCGTTAAGAATTTTTCCAATAACATGGCCTGGCCAAATTAGGATGTCCAGCTGTAAACAAAATGAGTGAAGGTGGACACAAAGAGGGGATATTTTTTGTGAGCCTGATTTTTTTGTAAAATGAGAATAGTAAAACTTCCTTTACAGGTTCCAAAAGTAAATATGGAAAGGCATATAAAGTGCTTAACACAACGCCTGGCCACTGAGTAGCCACTCCATAAATGTTATCTGGACTCCCCAAAACAGAAAGAGATATTGATAAAGACTGATCACATCCTTCTAACACATCCTCTGATCTCTAAAGCAGGTGAGCCCAGGCAGGAGAGAATCAGAGATATGGGTCAGTCTACATGGTCTGTGTGCTGGATTAAACATCTACAATGGGCCAGGGAAAAGGTGGAGGAGGAAATCTATAGTATCTGCTCCAACCAGAGGGCTATAGAGTCAGAAAGGCCTGAGTCTGAATCCTGCCTTTGCCACCTTCTGGCTGTATATGGCCTCTGGCCTCGGTTTTCTTGTTCGTAAATTAGGGACAGTTCCAGGGACAGCTGAGCCCTTTGCAGCAGGGTCACTGGTCTCTGTGAGAGGCCCTCTGGTAGACTCCTCCCCTCCCCACACACCCCTTTTCTTTGCCCCAGAGTGTTTGGTTTCTATCACTAAATAACAGAGTGTGTGCCAGGGTTTGGTATGTACAAGCCTCCTCCCCTGCTCAGTGGTGAGGAGAAAGACAGCACTTTATTCATTTTGGAACCTCAGCACCTGAAATGAAGTATAGTGAAGAGTCAATAAATGTTTGAGTGGCTATACTGTTAAAGGAAGAGCATTAAATGACCTCCGTGAATAGCATTTTTGATAAATGGAGGGAAGTTTCTCCAGTAGTCAAGTAAGCGATCTCCCCTCCTGAATCAGCCTCAACTATGAAATTACTCCCACCATCACATACCACTCCCAAAGCACAGGGCATCCACGACAAAGCACACTCCACCTGAGAACGGACATTTTAGGAAGCTTCTACAGCACAAGGACCCGGGCAATTAACAGTTAGGAACAGAACCAGAAGATGCAATAGTGAAGGGAGTAGAGCTGCTTAGTCTGGTTGAGGCCGAAAGCTCGTGCTGCTTCCAAGGGGGGCACTGGATAACAGTGAGCAGAGAGATGGAGAGGAATTCATGGTGCTCATTCCACAAAGTGAACTTCAGTGTAGTGCAGTAAAGTGGTGAGAAAGAGAGACTAAAGCTAACAAGAGAAAAAGAGGGTCACGGCTGACCCCTTCACTAATATCAGAGTGCGATCTATAGGTAATAGCACAGTCCTGCTGTACTGTGGGGGTAAATTTACCTCCCATTTTGGGGGGTAAATTTTTATGACCATAAATGTGTGATTTAACTTAGTGAACTGTGAGTTATGCATTCTTTAATATGGGTTTTGATCAACCAACCCAAGTTAAAAGACTTTCCCTTATGAAAACATCAGGTCACATACAGACTGTTACATGTCATGTAGCCTGCTGGTTAAAGACACAGAATCAGCAAATGAAACGAACATACAAACAAGCAAAAACACAAACTCATAGATACAGGCAACAGAATGATGGTTACCAAAGGGGAAGGGGGTGGAGGTTAAAGGGGGTCAAATATATGGTGATGGAAGGAGACTAGACTTTAGGTGGTGAGCACACAATAGTATATACAGATGTCATGTTGTAAAGTCATACACCTGAAATTTACATAATGTTATTAACCAATGTTACCCCAACAAATTACATTAAAAAAATTTTAAAGATAATCTTGGCAAACTGATAGAGCCCTTATAGGGAAGGTTAGCTTTATAGTTCACTAACCTAAGTCTCCAAGGTTAGTGATTCTCCCTTCCCATTAAGGTCATAAGATAATTCTCAAATTCGGTCTTAG
>NW_011888932.1:2137849-2152088 GCF_000151845.1 Pteropus vampyrus | reverse complement strand
AGATCCAATCATTACTAGAAGCAGTATCCTAAAACCCTAATGGGTAGACCTGGTATGCAAATACCAAACACTCTGACTAGTACTTAAGCTACTCAGGAATAATTTTGCTTACGGAGGCTGGCTGCTATGTTTTTTTGAGATGAGATAACTGAGTATCAGGCTGATAACATATTACTGAAAACCTAAAATTATGTAGAACAAGTCTCCTACCCCACCTTGTGCATGAAACACTCTCTATAAGAAAGGCATTTCTGTTCTGAAATTTGTAGGCTTCCTTTAACGGCTGTGGAGCATCTTGATAAGTCATTGACAAAGCTAAGGAAAGAAGTGAAATTGAGAAGGTGTGAAGTGGCTGAGGGACTATTAATAACAAAGAGAAGTTTAAATTGTCTGTATTTCCCATCAAAATCCCCAATGCCCTGTTTAACAGCCTGCTTAGGACTGTGTGAGATATTATGATAGGTAACTTCCTGTGCGTTATCTTAGTTCCTAAATATACCACTATGATATTATTTTAATTTCACAAATGGGTAAAGAAAAAAAAAAGTTCAAGCAGTTTGCCTAAGATTAAACAGCTAAGAAACAGCATATTCAGGAATCAAACTCAAATCTGTCAGACACCAAGTTATACAGAAACAAAATTCTAACATAAAGGAAGTGATTTTTGATATCCCACGAAGATCCTCAAAATGGTATGATATCTTTACTTTTTGGTTATTCTTTAGCCATCTGAGTTTTGGACTTTGAGAGGTGCTAGATAAAATTGTATGTTGAGATTTATTTTGGCAGGAGGCTTAAATTAGTCCAGTGCGGTGACTCGTGAAGCAATAGAGGGATTTCAAAATAGCCATAACAACTCACCTTTGGTTTGCAACTTAGAGTTCCCAAAATCTTTGCAGGTCACTTATTCAGTTCTCATAAAACTCTCTGGTAGGGCAGATAGTAGAATTAATCCCATTTTACAACGGAGAATACTGAGCTTTAACTCAGTTATGCAGATTAAGTGATATTGCACAGTACATTATACAACTGAAATTTGAACCCTTCGATTCCAACCCATTACTATGAACTGAAGTTATGAGGTAAGATTCAGGGAGCCACCAAGTGTCCTATCTTCCATCTGGCCTTATGTCAAGAGGCCACAGAAGCACTGTGGTTTATGGGGTTATGTAATCTTCTTGTTAATTATTACCATAAGAATACTTTTAAATATGACAACAAAAGATTAGCTATCTGCATTAAACTAGTGGTTGTGCCTTGCCTCCACCCTCACTTCACTCTCAGCTAAGATTTCCCTGATTCTTCTTTATCATTCTGCTTCAAAATTGCCTCAAAAATCACCTCGCCTGGAAAGAGTAGACAACCTCATTCTTCTCATTCCCCTCGAAATGAAATTGGGTGGATCTCCTCTGTGTTCCCATGATTCTCTTAAGTATACTTTTAAATAGGACAACAAAAGTATTAGCTATCTGCATTAAACTGTGCCTCCTCTCATATAGTTGTAATGGGTTGGCTTGGTGGCCATCTCTACCCACTGCCCCAAAGATATGTCCTCCCAGAACTTGAGAATGTGATCTCACTTAATAAAAGGGTCTTTGCTGATGTAATTAAATTAAGGATATCAAGATGAGACCATCCTGGATTACCCAAGTAGTCTCTAAATCCAATAACGAGTATTCTTAAAAGACACAGAAGAGGAATAGACAGACATACAGAGAAGGCCATGTGAAGGCGGAGGCAGAGATTGGAGTTACGCAGCCACAAAGCTAAGAACACTTGGAGCCACCAAAAGCTGAAAGAGGCAAGGAAGAATTCTCCCCTGGAGCCTTCAGAGGGAGTGCAGCGCTGCCAACACCCTGGTTTCAGATTTCTGGTCTCCAGAACTGAGAAAATTAATTTCTGTAATTTTAAGCCACCCAGTTTGTAGTTGCAACCAGAGGAAACTAACACACTAGTATTTGCACCATATTTTTGTAACTACCTATGGATACCCCTTTACTAGCTTGAGCATCCTGAGAAGACTTAGTCTTACTCATCTCTATACCCTCAACCATCTTACACTACCTGGCACATAAAGAGTGCTCGACAATGCTTGCTGAATGAACAAATTCATGCCAGCATACAATTTTTGCAGCTTCCCACCTGGAGGACAACATTGGCCTGGGCCAGGTAACCACTCCACAGACTCATCCTAAAATAGCTATCTTCTAGTAGCCACTGCTAGCTCAAGATGCCAAAGAGGTAAAGGCCTCAGATCAACGAGCCTGTGACTGAGACTTACAGCAACTGTGAATCTCAGCCTCACAGATCAAATTCAAGGGATACTGTATGGACCAAGACAGGTTAGGACATCTAGGTGGTGGGTATGGTGGCAGACACAGAAGACCCCCACCCTCTGCCCTGCAATGACCTCAGCATTTGGAATAATCATAATAAGCATTGGAATCATCAGACTCTTCTGTTTACTAAACACATACGATGTCAGGCTTTAGAAATGCTTCACCAATTTTACTTCATCCTCACATGAATTTTATAAGTCAGATATTATTATGAGTCTTTTTCTACAAAATCTACACATGAGGAAACTGGCTATGGTGAGCTGTGTGATAAGTGTTTTTTAAGTGGATCTGACTACAGGAGGGCTTGGTGCCAAATATGTGGCCCAGCCTAGGGAGGCAGTTTATCATTTGTGACAGGTGTCAACCTTACTCCCAATTCCACCTGAGTTTCCTACATTTATTTCCTTTCTGCTTCATTTTTAAATGGATTTCATTTTGTTCCATATAATGCATTTCTTGAAGTCCCACGGAGGCAGTGTAACATAATAGTTTTATTACTGAAGTAAAAGCTTTTTCCCCATCCCCATCCAGTTATGCCATCCTAGCTCCACTTTCTGGCCTCTTGGCAACCATGCAACGGTCTCTCGGAGTCAGGTAGGTGTAGGCTTAACATCTAGGTCTCTGGTTCCTGTGGCTTAGAGCTGATGGGACTTTCATCCTGGGCCAGGGCCATTTTGTCTACTTGTGTTTTAACAAACCTTCCCATTGTGTACAATTTCTAAATGCCTAACCAAAGCATGGTTAGATGTTTACCAGAATGGAAGAGAACCATGTCCGCAGGCCACCATAACACACTGCAGGAGGAAAGCAGAAGGCCAGACACTCCGCCAGCATGAACTGTCTTATCTAAGACCCTCTCGACAGGGCAGTGTGCTTGAACAGTATAAAATATAGTAATTCATTTTAAACAGTTATGCTAGAGTATTTTCATCTAAATTAATGTTATCTCCTTCAAAACAATCACCTTGGGAAGCAATGTATTTATTCAAACAATGCTGACATCGCACTAACATTTCTGGAACTCTTTTTCGGGCAACTGTTTTTACGGTCTGTGGCACTTTCTTTAAAAGTCTTCAGTCATAACAAATGTCATCCTTTGAGAATAGATTTGAACTTTGGAAAGAGGCAAAAATTGGTTGGAGCCATGTCTAATGAATAAAGTGGGTGATCAAATCTTGTTACATCATTTTAGGTGAAAAATGAGGCATGACTATAAAATAATGTGACTGGTTTTCCTAGGTGACCCATAAACCGACTGGCTGAGAAATAATTCCCATAGAGGAGTTTCAAAATGCTTTGAGCACTGGATGCATCACTGGAATAAGTGTACAGTTCCCAGAGTGGTGATTTGACAGGGTACAATACTAATTTGGATATATAAGTTCAAATGCGTTGGTAAAAAAGGAAATCTGATTGCTTACACTCATGAAAATGAAGAAGCTGTTCTCTAGGAGAAATTTCTCCTCCTTTTTTTTCTTTTTGACAGCCTGATCTACTCTGGCCAGGGAGTCTGCTGAGAAAAACAGACTCATATCCTGCAGAAAGCCTTTGCTGGCCAGACCACCCCCTCCCACAAACAGTCCCAACACAGGCTCTGCCAGGTGTCCCTGGCCTGAGCTTCCACAGCCATCTCTTTTTCTTTAAGTATTAGTTCTTATAATACCTAGTGGTGACTGCTTTTTTTGTGCCTCCATCCTCCCCCAGTCAACAAGCATTTCCTTGAGACAGGGGACAACTTCAACTCTGTGTCAGGACAGTATGCACAGAAGCCTGGGACACTCATTCCTGTTCTTGATACAAACCCTCTGTCTTTGCTTTTTATACTCGTGGAGCTTTGTTTTCTAAATGTAACTTCTTCTGCCTGGCAACCCGAACTGGACATTCAGTCCAAGTAAAATCCACTCACTCAAATTTATAGAGACCTAAGGTATACTGGTTGCTTAGGGCCAAAGGTGTAGGGGGAAAAGCGGGATTGAACGCTAATATATGGGGACTCTTTTAGGGCCATAAAAATATCTTAAAATTAAACCATGGTGATAGTTGCACAACTCTGTAAATACATCAAAAAATATTGAATTGTATACTTTATATAGATGAATTGTGTGGTCTGCGAATTATACCTCAATAAAGTAGTTTATTTAAAAAGTCCTCCGCAGTGGGAATGTTTGTGCCTTTGGTTCCTTTCTAAGATGGTGGTTGGAATAAATGAAGGTCGAGGTCTCTTCCAACATATAAAGTTAAAAAAAAAAGTTGATATCCACCTTGATACTCCAAGGTATGTCTCATACCGTAGACAAAGGCAGTTCTTTTCACCCTCCACAAACAATCCCCTAGTTCTTCCCCCTTGGAGAGTACCAGGTAAGAAGTCTTCTCCAGCTAAAGCCTTGGTGAGTCTCCAGTTACTCAACACACTTAGTATCCATTTATAAAAGTTTGTTCCCAACTTTGAGCACAGCTTCAAAAGCAACAGAAATGACCGGATGTGTCTGCAAACTTTAAGAGAATTTACGGAATTTACGGGAGAAAGAATGGATCAGTTCAAACTTTCCTGCTTAACTTACTTAGTGGTGTAGCCCACTCAGATCACTCTCCTGAAAGCTCTTTGACAGTCTGAAGGAGTCCAGGATCTGCCACTGTTGCATAAAAATTATTTTGACCTGAAGACATTTGAGAATGAGCATTTTTCTGAACTCCTTTATCCATCTAAAAGCAGAGCCTCCTCAATTATCATAAATTCCTTCCCTGGGACAGAGTTTCTGGAAACTAGGGTAAGACTGACACCAAGTACTACACTACACTTACACGGATATTATCACAAAACTTTTACATCTCCCCCGTCCATTCTCTTAAGGCCTTATTTATTTTTCCTTAAAGTCATTTGTTTTTCCACAAGTGCCCTTCTCTCCCTTTCCTCCCCATATTAAAATGGTTTATAAGCCCCAATTCTAACTGCCCCCTTGAGTCTCATTTTTCAGTGAATTTCCATCACGAGTACGTGAATATAAATCAATCTTTTTTTTCTCTTGCTGATCCATCTTTTGTCAGTTTAATGAGCAGGCCTCCATACAATAAACCTAAGAGTTTAAAGAAAAAGTTTTCCTCCTCAAGTCCAAGAGAGCAAACAAATTTATTGTTAAATATTCGATCAAAGTTGATTAAACCTCCTATTATGTCAAGATAAATTTATAATACGATAGCATTTGTAATATATTGTCTATAAAACATACTAAACTATATGTATACTAGGACCTTTTGTACAATGAAAATGGGTGCTCATTTGTTTATCTAGAACATAACTGTACAATGTAAAATGATTGAATGTGTTTACCTTTTCCATTGAACTCTTCCTCTTCCTGGAAGTTTTTTCACAGAGATATCCACATGGCTCACTCACTTCATTCAGGTCTCTGCTCACATGAAGTTTATCAAAGACCTTTAAAATCAGCACTCTAAAAAGAGCAGCCCACCCTATAATGCTCTCTCTTTTAGCATGTTTAGACCATTTATCGTCATCTGACGATAAATCACTTTAAGTGATTTATCATCTCTCCCTCCATTAAAACTCCACGGCTCCGTGAGAGCAGAAACTTTGGTTCACTGCTGAATCCCTAGTATCTAAAACAGGGCCTGGCAGACAGTAGGTGTTCAATAAATATTTATTAAAGGAATGAATCACTTTTGCCTTTCTAATCTTGTTTGCCAAAAGAAGCTTTATTGTGAAAAGGAAGAATGTTTTTCCTTTTAGTCTTTAGTTCCATGGCCATTAGATTTGGTTAAGAAAGAAAAGTAAAAAAATAATTTTTAGCAAGAATATTAGTGAAGTCAAGAAAGAGAAACTTCCAAACAATTTGATTTAAATATTTCATATAACAAAGATTGTTTGGTGGCTAAGTGCCCAGCTCTAAAAAATTATCCTGTTCTTTCCTCCACTCTACCTTTCTGCTGTTTCCCCACTCCTGTATGGTGGCCCCCTCTTCTCTATTTGCACATTATCTACTCTTCAAGACACAATTCAATTTTTACCTCTTCTTTCCCCAATCCAGAATGTTCTCTCCCATATCTGAACTCAACACTTTTTCTAATTCTGCTGTTTGTGTGTGTGTGCGTGTTGCTTGCATCTTATCTCCCCCAAAAGACTGCATAGTCCTGGATGGAAAAGGACAATATCTTATTCATCCTGGTATTTAATGCCAATTCGAAATCAGAACATATAGACAAGGGGAGAACAGTCACTCATTAGTCTATCATAATTAAAGGACTTTTTTTTAACACAGGACTTATCCCTGCCCTAAGGATATCAGATTTTAAGTAAGGGAAGCAAGGTGCCTCCAACGATGACCTCGGAGTCCCAAAACATTCTCCCTCCTGCTCGGTGTCCTATCATCCTCCTCAGAACTGTACCCCAGAAACATGTCCTTTCACTTGTGTCTGCAGCTGGGTCTCATGCAAGTTCAGGAGAGTGATCCATCCCAAACAAGAGACAGTGGAGTTCCTCCACTTAAGATGAAATTCTCAAAGCCTCATTGGTTTGGTTCTGTGAACCTGAGACCCTTAATCTTGGGGTCATGTATTTGATGCCCACTGAGGTGCAAATAAGTATCTAATACTAAAAGGGGATCTTTTGTTTAGTGTAGAGGTTCTTAACTAAAATTCCTAGACTCCCCTAAAAGAGGTCCATGGGTAGAATTTAATGAGGTCCATGAAGTTGAATGGCAAAACCAAAAAATCTTTTTCACTAACCTCTAAATTAAATGTAGCTTTTCCTTTCATTATGAATGTAAGCAATAAACCACAGAATTATTATTACTACTACTAATACTACTACTACCTGGGGCTTTATCATCAACAGAAATCATAGATATTTTCATATCATATTACAGTTATCTCAAAATATTGCGATTGTAGATATCTCAAAATGCTTAGACTTATCATTACTCTAAAGTAAGATGGTATTAGACCCTCCACTAAATCTCGTTACTTAATGTATCAATAAAGAAGTAAATATCTTGTTATATCACAAATTTGGTTAATATTTTGATAATTATTTTTTTAATATAGTTTTTATTTCCTTTTCAATCCTTTGTATTTTATTTATTTAAAAATAAAAATATTCTGGGAAGGGATCCATAGGTTTAACAAAGGAATCCATGACACAAGAACTCCTGCGAACTGATGAAAGTCTGCTTATGCACAAGTTCCCACAAGAGTATTTATTTTATTTTGCTGAAGATGATAAACTATGCTTCAAAATATCCAAACATTCATTTATTTGTGAGTCTGAGCATTCTGATCATTTACAGATAGATCATTAGGCCCAAGGAGTCTGCACTAGGAATCTGTTAGACTTTTCAGTAACAGGGGCCAATGAACTCCTTTCTCAATTAGGCTAAGTTATGTTTTTGCCACTTGTACCCAATTGGGTTCTGACTAACAAGGAATCCCTCTATATTGGCTGGGACCATTGAAGATTAGAGGAAGGCGGGAGACAATGCTGACAATCTATGGGGGCTGAAGATGCATCAGGTTGGTGTGACTAACTTAGTACCCCCATATGGGCAGAACATTGGTAGCATAAAGTCCTGCCCCCAGGGCCATCCTGAGGTGTCCTCTCAAGTGTCATTCAAGCTGCTTCCTGATGAAAAGGGTTCCCAGGTACTATTAAATGTGTTGTTTACCTCTCTGGGTATGTATTATCACTTCCAACCTTTAAAGACAAAGGGGGAAAGGATCGGAAAATAAGTAACTTACTTTAGAAAATAGTCCCCAATTCCTACGATTTTTATTCTGCCTAGAATTCTTCCCCCTTGGGAACTCCAACTCATCATTTAAGCCTTAGTGTCAGCTACTGCCTTTCTGTGAAGCCTTCCTCACTTCACCTTCCTCTCCTGAGTGCAGCTCTCCATGCTCTTGCCCCTTCAGTACTTGACACATACCTCCATCATAACTCCTAACATGCTGTGCAACTTGCTTATTCTTGTCTCTCCTATTCTAGGCTATGTATTTCCTGAGGACAGGAATATTTTGTATCCCAAGTACCTAGCACGATGTCTGATATGAATTCAATACATAATAAATATTTAATGAGAATAAATTTAAGTGCATTCCTCATACTTCACAAGTCACAATTCAGGGCAACTGAACAAAGATTCACTGAATGCTACATTATCTTAGGTACTGAAAATAGAGAAAAAACACAGCCCCGGTCTTAAAGAAGCTTACTCTCTAGTGGAGGATTATCATATGTAAACAGATAATTTCACTGGGATTTGATTAATATATTCTAGAGGTATGTACCTATAGAAAAAGATCACTTAATGGGAGGAGAGGGCAAAGAGGGGCTGTTGGGGAAAGGTTTCTGAAGATGCTATCTGAATTGAGTCACACCATAAAGGGTAACGTATTTAAATCCCTGGTGAATTAAGAGAGAATAAAATCTGAGAGCTGCGAGCTGAGGACAGAAACCAAGGTGATGGCTTGGGTGTGGACAAGGCAAACAGTCCATAGGGAAACTCTCAAAAAGTGTGAGTAGAATCAAGAGAGTGATCAAGGCAAGGAAACGAGAACTTCAAGAGAGTACAAAATCAGCAGTGCCAAATGCAACAGGAAGAGCAAAGAAAATAAGGCCTAAAAAGCCTTCTATGGATTTAGCAACCAGAAAGTCAGCAGTAACCTCGACAAGAGGAGTTTTAGTGGAGTGGCGGAGGAAACAGAAGCCAGACTGCAGTCAGGTGAGGAGTGAATGGGAGGTGAGAAATCAGTGATGATGAATGCAGACAACTTTTACAAAGATTTGGCTTAAAGATGGGGAAGCAATAGGGCAGTAGCTAAAAGGTAAGGTTTAAGAACATATTTTTTAGTCTCAAATGATTCTTTTCTTCTTACTCCTCACTACTCCCAACAGACAAATTTCCAGTTGGAACCCTAAAATTCTCACTATGCTATAAGCTTCTTAAGGAAGACTCTTGTATCTGAATTGTCTTTTTATTCCACACATTTCTCTGTACATAGCTCAGTGTTTGCTGAATGCAAAAGAATGAAATGCAAATTAAACACAGGTGATGACAAGGAAATGAAGGGCTCTATTGTGTTACAGCTAGTGTTTGTTCTTCAAGGGAAGTTGTGGTTGTCTCAAAACTGAAGAGCATGAAGAAAACAAATCACACAATCTTCTGTCATCGGTACTTATATATTGATTCTGGGAGGTAGATGTAGATCAGGTGCTGTTTAGCTTTTGGACACTAGTGGAAAACAGATCTTTAGATTTAAGAGTCTCTTCATTTTGAGAAGCTGTTCAAGTTCAGTACTGGATTCTCAGTGCTGCCATTACCGTTTCTGTAAATTAACCTGCCTAAGCTTCCAGTTATCTCATTGGCAACCTGAAGATGTCCATAATAGCATCTACCTCATCAGGCTGCAGTAGGATACATGAGATATCACAAGTGAAGGGCTTCTAATGGTGCTTGGCAAAATGGCACTTAATATGTTAACAAAATAAAATACATAATGTACTACTAAAATGAATAAAAATATTAAAAGAAACGAGTTTCACAAGAGTTGGAGTAAGTCAAATCTTATTTTTCAATATAGAAACAAAACTTGTTCTTTAGAAAAACTGGTTAGAAAAACGTTTTTTAAAAGTGAGTGTACAATCAGCTCCGATTTACTTATTTTACAAATCCATTCTACCGTACATAAGGTTTACTGCAAAATCTATTTCAAAGTTTCACGTATTCGAGTGAACCTGCCCAATTAAGTCAAGTTAACGTTCCTTAGCGAGGGTGGGGTGGGGAGACTGACAAAGTATTGCATTAATTTCCTGGCCTGCCACGACGCTTGCTTGCACAAGAGCGCCCTTGGGTATAAAGTTTCTGTTCTAATGAAAACGCAGCTCCTGCCCCCTCGGTGGAACAGATCCAGAAGCACCACTGGGAAAAGACTAGCCTTTTCAAAAGCCAGCGCCCCAGCAACCAGGCCGCGCAAGGGCAGGAGCTCTGTCCCAGTGCAAGCTAGAGGGTGGAGAGCAAGACTTTGCAACCATCTCTTCCGATCTGCTCGCCTGACGCACCAGGGGGCGGGTGCGCTCGCTCCCCAATCTAGAAGCGTCGGGCTCGAAGCCAGCGGGAAGCGCCAGTCCCAGACCAGAATAGCAGGCAACCGTGGCGGGATGCGAGGGGGTTCCGAGCAAGTCTGCGGCCTCTAACCTTTCCCCGTTAAGGCGATTGCACTCCGCTCTGTAACAGTATCTTCGGCCGCAGGAAAGGTTAACGTAAATGTCAGAGGCCCCAGGAGGGGAGAAGGAAGGGAGGAGGAAGAGAGAATAGAAAAGCAGAGGGCAGGAGGCGGAGGCTGGCTCCCCAAGGTCAAGCCTTGCTCCCCTGCTCGCGCCCCCCCGCCCCCAGGGAGTTGGAAGAGCAGCTCTGCGGGGCCAAGGGGCCGCTTTCCCGCACACAGCGACTCCCCCGGGCCTCTGACCGCAGGAACTAGCGCAGAGGAGCGGGGGGTGGAGACTGAGGCGGCTGCGCAAGGAAGTGGCCTGGCCTGAACCAGGCAAAGGGACTGGCTGGCGACACTGGCCGCACGTAGCGCACGGCCCCGCGCCCGGGCGCACGCAGAGGAGAGGCCCGCGCGTCCCTTACCCCGTTGGCCGCGGCGATGCGGACGATGAGCTGGATGGCCTCCTTCATGTAGAACCTGCCGTCCCCGCCCACCACCAGGGTGGCCTCCTGCCGCTGCGCCGGCTCCACGGTGGAGATGATACTCTGGATGAAATTCTCCGCGTAGTTGGCGCTGCTCTGGAACACCTTCACCCTCTTCCGCAGCCCGCTTGTGCCCGGCTTCTGGTCCGGGTACGCCCGGGTCTTAACGGTCACGATCTTCACCATGGTGGCGACTTGTTTCCCCGGGCGGGAGCGAACTGTGCTCACGAAGGGGCGACCGGAGCAGTAGCTACAGCTGCTCTGGGGTGAGGGCGCGGGCGAGGCAGGGGAAACGCCGCCGGCTCTCCCGGCCGCGCTCGGCCCTTCTCTTTAAAGGGACAGGGGACAGGGCCCTCCCTCCGCCTTCGGCCCACCTCCTCGCAGATTCGGGAGTGGGGGAAGGGGGAAAAGGGAGCGCACACCTCCAGGCCTCAGGAGAAGTGGGTGGAGCCTCTTTGATTTACCCTCCCCGGCCCGCCACCGAACCACTATAAATGAAATCCGCAACTCCTCCCCTAAACGGAAGGGCCTAGGTTGGGGTAGGGCAAGAACTTAAGACAGGCTAGATTATCTACCGTGTGTCAATAACTTTCTGGAAACCTGTTCTGAGGGTTAGAAGGACCAACCTTAGCTAGATTTTATGAGTCCTCATTTCTTCCATTCTCTCTCCAACTATTAGGGTTTTCGTGTTAGAATAAGAATTCAACTCTAAAGGTCTAATTCGACCTACTGTCTTTACGGATCGACCACACACTTTACTTCCATTGGTTAGATACTAATAATTAAAGTGAACTGAATATAATGTTTCTAATCCTTGTTAAAGTACAAGGTTCCCTCACCCCCATTTATGCTTATAAAACTGAGATTCAAAAACTAAAATGATCATAAAGATAAGTACAATCAAGAGGCCAACTCATGAGGGTGTGGCTCCAAAACCAGGGTTCTTAACCCTGATTTGCCTGCGGTGTCATCAGATTTGACAACTTAGGAAATAAAAGTACAGGGAGGCTTTGATAAATGTAGATATGAATATAAGGTAAGGCTGAGTACAATAACCATCAAAACATGCCAGTTACTCATGTAGTAGAATTTTGGTGAAGAGATCAAGAAGGACTGAGGTGGCCAGAAAGGGTTCATGGAGGACACAGTCAGTGAAAGGGATTCGATTGTTTAGTAGGAATCATGAGTTTAGCATGTCTCTTAATTTGGTGAGAGTGATTATCCCACGTGCTCGAGAAATGTGTCATTTTGGTGAAGTGGAGGAAAACTGGCATTTTCCTCCTATTTAAACATGTGTGACCTGGGAAAAAGTTAGTTATTATCTGTGGGCATCCATTTCTTTACTATAAAATGGACATAAAACCTATCTTAGAGAATTTCTGGTTTTGTATGTCAGTAGTTCTCAATCATGGATACGTAGTAGAATCGCCTGATACACTTTTGAAACTATGCATGCTCCAGACCAGATAGATTCAATTATAATCATCGGATGTAAGTAAATCACCTAGCATGGTGCCTGAAACATAGAGGCTCTCAAAAAATATTAGCTCCCCTTCTCCAATTAAAAAACCAGAACTTATCATTAATCTGTAAATTTGATTATATTCCTGCCCTTTTAATGGTTAACTGGTATATCTTGATCAAGCAGGAAGGCTGACAGATGCATATGTCTGCTGACTCTCAGAAATCAAGTATCGTTATACATGTTGATATAGGTCTTATGTCAGTATAGATATAGTTTTTGATATAGTCACAATAGATGAATTTCAGGGGAAAATAGCATGTGAAAACTGAATCCTAGACTGCTGGTAAGGATGTCCAATGTTTATACCAAAATTCACAAAGCTTATAAGAGTAGTATCATCTTGTGAATTAAGTAGTATAATTAACCCTATTTTATAGGCTAGAGAATTGATAAAATGTTGAATGTAATCAAAGTTACCTAACTCCACAAAACAAAAATATATCAGAGAATCACTGAGTCTTAGAAATACTTAAACCTCAAAGAGTTGTATGGATTCAATTAGATATTGAATTCAGAGTTCCTAGCACAACACTAGTAAGTACTCAGTAAATGGTAACTCATTATTATAAAGAGGTTGATGACTCATAAAGTGGTAGGCTCAAATTCAGTTCCCATGCTCTTTCTATATTTTTCACTGTTTGGAACGAGGATAGGGCTTTTCATTTAAGAGGAGTTGTTCCATACTTCTGTCACCTCAGAAGTTGTAACAGTTAGCTTTAGCTGCATAACAAGCCAGTCTAAAACTTTGTGGCTTAAGACAATCACTATTTATTATTATTATTGTTCGTGATATTATGAAATAACTACAAGACTGCTGGTCTTGGCTGGCTCCTGTGGTAGATGGTCCCCTTGATCCTGGTCTCTTAGTAACCATGTCTTTATGTAATCTCCTTGAATTACTTTTCTTGCTGTGTGTGGCTTAAAATAATGCCTATTTATTATCACAGGTCAGAAGTCTGAGTGTGTTCGGCTGGGTCGAATGTTCAGGGTATATGTACATAAATACAAGGCTGAAATTGAAGTATCAGCTAGAGTGGGCTCTGGGAAGCATCTACTCCCAAGCTCATCCAGGTTGTTGGCAAGATCCATTTCCTTGCAGTTGTAGGTCTGAGGTCCTTGTTTCCTTGTTGACTGTCAGCCAGGGGCCACTCTACTCTACAGGCCACCTGTATTGAGTCCTTCTCATGATTGCAATTTCTGACTCTCTCTTGGATAATCTCCCTTTTGCCATGTGAAGTAACAATCATGGGAGTGAGATCTCATCATATTCACAGGTTCTATATGTACTCAAAACTGACTTGACAGATTTCCAAAGTGTAGTGTTGAGAAAAGCAGCAGAATTATTCCTGTTTCCTCATGAGTGGCAATGAAGTAAGAAAAGAATCCATTGGACCTGAAATGAGAGTTCTTGACAGTGTAGACTGATGATAAGAATAACAAGTGTTGGACATAGAGAAGTTGCAACCCTTATAACACTGCTGGTGGAATGTGAAATGCTTCAGCCACTGTGGAAGCTATTTGGTGGTTCCTCAAAGTTAAACACAGAATTACCATAAGATCCTTCATTTCCAGTCCTTGGTATATACCCCAAAGAACTGAAAGCAGATATTCAAACAAATACATGTACATACGTAGTCATAGTAGCACTACTCACAATAGCCAAAAGGTAGAAATAGCCC
>NW_011888932.1:2094535-2136552 GCF_000151845.1 Pteropus vampyrus | reverse complement strand
CCCAAAGAACTGAAAGCAGATATTCAAACAAATACATGTACATACGTAGTCATAGTAGCACTACTCACAATAGCCAAAAGGTAGAAATAGCCCACTTGTCCTTCAACAGATAAATACATTAAAAAAAAAAAAAAAAAGGATGATTGTGTGCCTCCATAGACATTTGGTATCAAAAGCCAGGTATTCTTTTTCTCCAATGCTTTGGCACTATGTGAACTAACTATACTTAATGGTAGCCCCAGATGGGCTATTTCAGCCAAATACAATAGAAATTAAGATGATTTCTAGAAAAATAAATATTTCTCAAACACCTGTAGACTGAGATGTATATCTGTTAATAAAAATCTAAGTCTCTGCCACTAGAGCAGAATGGAGTTTTAAAAACATTAAGTTATTATAGAAAAAGTTGTCTTTCTTGCACAGTTAGATTATGATGAGGTGTGTAACCTCTTCATCTGTTTTCTGATTCATATTTGTTTCATGTTCATACAGTATATCTACTTTCATTAATTCTAATAAAAATCCAAGATGCAGTCAAAGGTTTATCTAAAGATATTATAATTTATAACATGGGCTTAAGTAAATAGCATAAATAAAATAAAACAAACCTCTGGGTATGAAATAGGTTAACTTTAATTTCATTCTTTATGCTTTATCTGCATTTTTCATATTTTCTATAGGGAATGTGTATTGTTTTATAATAATAAAAATACATTTTTTCTTTTTTGTACTTCTTTTAAGTGGTAATTCTAATTTCATTAAGTTATCCTTTATCCTTTAGATGGTATTCAATTCATTCATGTATTGATTCATTCACATTCACTCTACAAATATGTGTTGAACTTCTACTAAGTACCAGCTCTTTAAAAAGTTAGGTGAATAAGTCCGAATGGTCCTTGGTCTCACAGAGCTTGCACTATATTGGAGGAGACAGATACTGAGTCTACAGGTGTTACAGATGAAGAGGTTACACATCTCATAACTGTAATAAGTGCTACAAAGAAGTATAGGTGCTATAAGAATGTAAATAGGAGGGTCTATCATTGGAGGGAGTCGGAGAAAATATCCTGGAGGACTGGAAGGATGTGTAGTAGTAGTTGGCCAGATGAAAAGGGAGAAAGAGTATTTCATTCTAGGAGAAGAATATTAAGGGGGAAGGTTTGATGTAAGAAGGATTTAAAAGGCCACCAGGGTACTTGACGCATAAAAACTGAGAAGTAGAGTGGAGGGCCTGATCACTTCAAGCCTTCTAGATGGTGTCAAGCATTGTGATCTTCATTTAATAGCAATGAACAACCAAAAGATTTTGTGTGTGTGGTAAAACACATAACATAAAAATTAACCATTTTAAATATACATTTAGTGGCATTAAGTGCATTCATATTGTGCAACCATTACTACTATCTACAGAACTTTTTCATCATCCCAAAATGAAACTCTATAATAACCCCCCATTCCCCCTCCCTCAGCCCTTGGAAACCACCATTCTTTCTGTCTCTATGAATCTGACCATTCTATTGTCATATAAGTGGAGTCACACAATATTTGTTGTTTTATGTCTGGCTTATTTCACTTGTCTTTAAGGTTCATTCCATGTAGCATGCTAAAAGTGTTTTAAGCAGAGGAATACTGAGATCATAATGGCATTTTTAAGAGATCACTCTGGCTGCAATGTGAATGAATGAAAGGGAAAACATAGATGAAGCGAAACCAGACAGGCAGGTGGAAAACTGTGGTGGATTATACTAAGTTGAAGTCAATGGAGATGGATAGGAGTGAACA
This sequence comes from Pteropus vampyrus, assembly GCF_000151845.1. Taxonomy (NCBI): domain Eukaryota; kingdom Metazoa; phylum Chordata; class Mammalia; order Chiroptera; family Pteropodidae; genus Pteropus; species Pteropus vampyrus. The sequence goes on along the minus strand of NW_011888932.1, from coordinate 2,134,770 downwards.
GACTCAAGATATTTTCAGAAAGTAGAGTCAACATGACTTGCTGATAGATTATATCTCTAGGTGAATAATAAGGAGTGGTGTCTCCCCCCCAGTCTGGGATTGGGACTAATGATAAGCGTAGGGGTGAAAAGTAGTATGGTATGATACGTGAACTCTGTTTTAGACATGTAAAGTTGGAGGTGGCTGTCATGCATCCAAGAGGAAGTACAAAGTAAGGTATTAGATATTAAGGTCTAGAACTTAGAAAATAGACCTGGCTGAGAGATATGAATTTATAATTCATTAATATAGAGATAGCATTTGAAAACATGAGAATGAATGAGATCACCTAGAGAGAGACCATAGAGTACAGAAAAAAAAAAAAAAATGTCCAACACCGAGTTCTGATAAACTCTAACATTTAAAGTCCAGGAACTTCAGTGTGAAAAAGTTAGGCTTTTTTTTTTTTACCTTGGAAAGAAAATTTTTTTAAGAATATCATCTCAGCAAGAAGGAGATTTAGATGTGTTTCTTCTATATGCCATCCAGCCTTCCATAAACCTGAATTCAGCTCTGTTAGGTTACATTCAAAGTCAAGAAAGATTTATGTCTGAAGCATTTTATTAAGGTGCCATTTAGGAACCCTCCTATAAGCCAAACTATCCAGAATTTTGTTTGTTTTGATCTAGGTCAAGGAACAAGCAATTGGCAATTCTGTGAAAGGCTTGAATGATTTCTCTGCCTCCATATACAAATGTGTATAAATGGGAGATAGATTAAATCCTGGCTAAATAAATGTGCAAGGATTGGTCAAATCCCACTTCCAAATACAGTGTTCATGAAAGACAGTTTTACTTTTGCATTTCAACTATAATGATTTCAAGAAACATGTTTACCATAGGATATCAATCTTTGATAACTGCAACACATAAATGGTATGCATATGGAATTTATAATGAAAAAGACATGTATGAAATTTATCATGGAAACACTGGATGGTGAAGTGGGTGATCTAGTGGCATGAGTCATTTAAGAGCTATTGCATGGCTCATAAAGAAACTGATTATCAAAATAAATAATACTGAAAAGTAATTCATTAACAATATGTAGACAAAGCCTTAGAAAGCACCTATAAAAGCATGTATCACGTTATTGTTATAAACAAAACACAACTCTATTTGTGTATACTCAACTTCCTATCTGGTGGTGTAAGTGATGGTAGAAAAATACATATTGAAGATATTGAGATAGTCTCCAGTTTAGGCCTAGAATGATAGCCTAACCCTCCCACCCAAGTTCTACTAGGTCTGAAAGGCATTCTTTCAATTAAAAGAATTCTGAAGGAATAGGTAAGTTGTAGATAACCTCCCATGAGAATTTTCAATTATCTGTAGCTAGCAAATAAGCAGTTGATGATACCTTAGGAATCCATACAGATTAATGCTGAACAATAATGCAAATGTCATTTTAGCTCATTTGTTCGATTTAAATCGTAGGTTATTCATGACTGCAGATTTAGTTCATTATGTTAAATTTTGATCTATTAGTAATTTGCTGAAATGACTAGTTCCTACATATAGAAGCAATATAAAACCATTTAATATCTATTCTATTTGTATCCATAAGTTATCCAGTTTCTTAAAACTTTTATTTGAATAAAAATTAATGGATATCTGGAGTCTGTGATTCTGAAATTTTGTTCCTGTGTCAAAATAATAATAGTCTCTGAACTCATGTTTCAGTGTCAAATGGTTATTCATGAAGCTATATTTTTAAAAGATTGATATATGATAAGTTGGGCTTTTTTTCTTAGAATTCATTTTTGGGATCTACTATAAAGGATATCAGTCTGAATTCATTTATATGAATATTTGATTTGCAAATATTAATATTTTAAAAGGCAAAAAGATAAGACTTTTAAAAATACAGACTATGAAGGACATTTTAAAAGAGATAACAAATGTCTTCTGTTATCCCGTTTCATCAGTGTTCTTGCTTAAGGAATCAAGAAGCTGTGGTAGATTGCATAATAACTTCCCATAAAATACCCATGTCCTAATCCCTGGATCTTGTGAATGTTACTTTATGTGGCAAAAAAGGACTTTGCAGATATAATTAAGGATCTTGAGATGGGGAGATGATCCTGGATTATTCAGGTGAACTCTAAATGCAAACATAAGTTTCCCTGTAAAAAAGAGGCAGAGGGAGACTTGACTGTAGAAGAGAAGACAACATGACCATAGAGGCAAAGGTTGGAGTGATGCAGCCACAAACCAAGGAGCACCAGCAGCCACCAAAAGCTGAAGAGGCAACAAATGCATTCTCCTCTAGAACCTCTAAAGGGAGCACAACCCTGAGGACACTTTAGAATTCATTTTTGGAGTCTACTATAAAGAATATCAGTGATACTGATTTTGTACTTCTGGCCTCCAGAGCTCTGGGAAAATAAATTAAGCTACCAAGTTTGTGGTCATTTGTTACAGCAGCCAGAGGACACTAATACAGATGGTTTAATTTTATGAAGGAGTATGAGTCAGGAAACACATAGCCTAATTCTCTAGAGATCTAAAGTGTGACTTCAGATGATCAGTGAGAGACAGAGTAAGAAGAAGGTGGCTATCTTCAAGCCTTACCGATGAATCAACAACAGAGGAAAGTATATCAGGTCTACCACAGTAAAAAATGGAATCAGGAGAATCATGGAGGTAATTATTTCCAAATTATTATTTTGCTTACATTATCTGAAAAAATTTTTTCTTGACTTGTCTAGGAACAGGTTCTTCATTTTATCTACTATGTAGAATTGGACATAACATACTATGAGTGATCTGTATACCACCTTGAGATTCTGTATATTCTATCAGAAGTGGATGAGACTGGTGTTAGCGATTTTTCCTCATGAGTGAATTGTTTTGTTTCCTTCCCTTCACATTACTGAGTCTTGTAGCTCTTATAATGTAGTTTTCTTTATTTTGAAGATATTTTTGAAATAATTTATATTCATAGCCTTCATTTACCTTTCATCCATCCATCGTTTCATTCAGATCATCTATGAAATTCTCACTAAGCACACAGTACAAGATACTTAGGTAGGCTCGGATTAATCTCTGTACTTCAGGAGTTTAAAATAGGAGCGTCCAGATATGTATACAAATTAATAAAATATGAGAAACAAAATATAAACCACAAAAGGCATTTATTTTTAAAGCTAGTATTAGAATAAAAAGGTCTCAAATCAATAATCTAAGCTTCTACCTTAATAAACTAGAAAAAGATCAAATAAACCCAAGGCAAGCAGAAACAAGGAAGTAATAAAGATAAAAGCAGAAATCAATGAAATTGAAAATATAGAAATAGAGAAAAATCAATTAAACTAAAAGTCGGTTCACCGAAAAGATCAATAACATAAATAAACCTTCAGCAAGACTGATGAAGAAAAAAGATAAATTTTACTAATATCAGGAATAAAAAGGAGGATATCACTACAAAGCCCATAAAATTTTTTTTTTAAACTGTAAGCACATAAATTTGACAACTTAGATAAAATGAACCAATTCCTCAAAAACCACAAACTACCACTAACAACCACCCCAAAATGAAATAAACTGAATGGTCCCCAAACTGTTAAAGAAATTGAATTAATACTTAAAAATCTCCAAAAAATCTCCAAACCCAGATAGTTTCAATGGCAAGTTCAAACAATTATCTAAAGAAGAAATAATACCAATTCTACACAATCTCTTCCAAAAAACAAGAAGAGGAAACATTTCTGACTCACTTTATGAGACCAGCATTGTCATGATACTCAAAACAAAGACATTACAAATCAAGAAAACTATAGACCAATATCCTTTATATACCTAGTCACAAAAATGCTCAACAATGTCCTAGTCAATTGAATCCACAATACATAAAAATAACATATTACAAACAAGTGGAGTTTATCCTGAGAATGAAAGGCTGGTTCAATATTTGAAAATCAATTAATATAATTTACTCCATTAACAGTCTAAAAAAAGAAAAACTATATGACGCAGGAAAATATCTGACAGAATTCAGTATCCATTCCTGATAAAAACTCTCAGCGAACCAGAGATAGAAGGAAACTTCCCCAACTTAATAAAGGGCATCTACAAAAGCAACTTCAGCTAACATCATATTAATGATGAAGGACCGAATGCTTTCTACCCTAAGACTGGGAACAAGGTAATGATATCACTTTCGTCATCTTATTCAATGTAATTATGGAAGTCTTAGCCAGTGTAATAAAGCAAGAAAAAAGAAAAGGCATAGAGATTGGGAAAATGAAATGAAACTGGCCCTATTTGCAGATGATGTGTTTTTCTAAGGAGAAAATTCCAAGGAATCTACAAACAAAAACCTCCTAGGACTAATAAATGAGTTTAGCAAGAGTCTCAGGGTATAAGACCAACACTCAAAAATCGATCATATTTTTATATACTAACAATGTACAACTGGAAACAGACATTTAAAAAACAATGCCATTAAGAACAGCTTATAAAATATTTAGATATGTCTAATGAAGGGTGTACAGGATTTATTTGCTAAATACTATAAAATTCTGATGAAATAAGTAATATAGAACCTAAATAAATGGAGAGACATACCATATTTATGGAATGGAAGCAACAACACTGTAAACATGTTAATTGCTACCAAATGATCAATACATTTAACACAATATGAATCAAAATCCCAGCAAAAATTTTGATAGATATAAACAAGCTAGTTCTAAAATTTACTTGGAAAAAGAAAGAAACTGAATAGCTAGAATGATTTTAAAAAAGAATAAAATTGGAGGAATCACATTACCTGATTACAAAACTTACTACATGTAAAGTTACAGTAATCAAGGCAGTGTAATATTTGTTAAGGGAAAGACACATAGATCAATGGGACAAAATAGATAATCCAGAAATAGACCCTCACAAATATGTGTGACTATATGGTCAGTTGATTTTCATCAAAAGCACAAGAAAAATGTAATGTAGAAAGGATAATCTTTTCAGCAAATGATGCTGGAATAATTGAATCTATATTGGAAGAAGAAAAAAAAAAGAACCTTAATCTAAACCTCATAACTCATTAACTCAAAAATTAACTTAAAATAGATCTTAGATATAAATATACAAAGTAAAATTAACTGTAAAACTTTTTTAAAAAAACAGGAGAAAATCTTTATAACTTGAGGTTAGGCAACAACTTTTTGGACTTGACACCAAATATATGATCCATTAAAGGAAAATTGATAAATTGGACTTCATCAAAATTAAAAACTTTTGCTCTCATATGATATAGTTCAGAGAATGAAAGGACAAGCTACAGACTAGTAGAAAATATTTGCAAATCACGTATCCCACAAAAGATATACCCAGAATTTGTAAAGAACCCTCAAAACTCAACAGTAAGAAAACAATCAACCCAAATTAAAATGGTGAAAAGACTCGAAGAGATACCTCACTGAGAAATATATATATGTGTGGTATATACATATACATATATATGTATATACAGTAAAGAAGCATATAAAAAGTTGCTCAAAATCATTAGCTTTTAGGGAAATGCAAATTAAATCCACTATGAGATACCATTGCACATTTTTAGAATGGCTAAAATAAGAAGTACGGATAATACCAAGTGCTAAGAAGGATGCAGAACAACTATAACTCTGGTACATTGCTGGTGGGAATGCAAAATGGTACAGGCATTATGGAATATATTTTGGCAGTTTCTTAAAAATCAAACATACACTTATCATATGACCCAGCAATCTCACCTTTGGGTATCTACGTGAGAGAAATGAAAACTAATGTTCACCTAAGAACCTGTACATGAATGTTCACAGCAGCTCTTTTAATACTGCCAAAAACTGAAAATCACCATGATACATCCGTATAAGGAAATACTACTGGGCAATAAAAGGAATAAACTATTGATAAAACTCAGATGATTCTCAGAGGCATTAAACTGAGTAAAAGAATACAATCTCAAAGTTTACATACTGCAAGATCCCATTTCTATGACATTCTCAAAAAGAGAAAACCATAGTGATGGAAAACAGATCAGTGATTGCCAGGGGCTAGAAGTGGGTGTGTGGGGTGGGGGTGGGGGGGTAGGTTAGGTAAGAGGAGGAGGATGTGACTGTAAGGTATAGTACAAAAGAGTTTTTTAGTGATGGAACTGCTGTATCCTTATTATGGTAATGTTTAAGTGGATCTATACATGTTTTAAAAGAACTATGCAAACTTGCCCCCCAGAATAAGATCAAATTTATTGTGTGGTAATTTTTAAATATGAAATAAAAACATCGCAGAAAAGAAAGTATTAGATTTAAAATAGAGCTCAAGAAGTGAAATAGTTTCTTCTGGATTGGGGAAAGAGTTAAAGGCTTCATGAAGGATGAGGCATTAAAAATGTATGTTAAAGGTACGGTGTGTATGTAATACTAGTTCGCAATCTATCTTTTCTATTTGACTATGTATAATGAGAGCAGGAACAATGTCTAGCTTGTTAACCTCTGTATATGCAATAATTAAAGAAGTGATATAGATACATATATATACATACATATATGTACTCTATACATACTAATATATATATATACTCAATAAGTATATGATCAATTGACCTATTGCCTATAATATTAATAGGAAGATATACAATACAGGAAATTCTAGCAAGTGAAAAATATGAGAAAGTGCCTGAAATCTCCTTCCTCCACCTTTTTAAATTCCTCTTATCCCTTCAAGATCAGTTCAAGTTGTAAGTTGTCCCCCTGATTCTTCCAGCCTACACTAATCTTTCCAAGTTGTCCAAATTTGTTCTACCAGACTTAGTCTGATATTTTAATGTAGTACTTTTCAGTAATTTAAAGCCTATGAATCATTTCCTTTAATAGTTATTAAAATGTGCCTTTTATATTTAAATTTTAAAATACATTGTATTGCATGACTAAAAACAACTCAATGTACTACTTAGTTTCAAACTACACCTCCTTTATTCCTTCACTTTTCCAAGAGAATCTTATCTCCCTACCCCTCCCAAAATTGGGCACGCCTTCCCTTCCTTTTCTGTTCCCATATCTGCATCACTAGTTTATGCTTCAGGATCAGTGTTTACTAACTTAAGACTTAAAATTATTATTTAATAGGCTAACATGTAACCTCAGTTCCTTCTTTTCCAGGACAGAGATCATTCTACTACTTCTCTGTTATAACTAACACAATATGTAATAGATAATTGTTAATTTTATGTTCCTATTTACCATTCACCAGCCTACTTGTCTCCTAAAATTGTTACTGCTCTAAGAAAACAATTCTTTCAAAGGCTAAATCCAGAAATTTTTGCAACAAATGTTTAGAAAAGGCATAGATGTTTAAAAGAGAAATTTACTTTCTGTAATTTTGCATATTCATCTTTGAAATCGCTAGAAAGCTTACAATGCTAATATTCTGTAACTAGCACTATTGCATTTACATCAAATGTTGACATTAGCCTCATTCACATGATTAATCTTAAGCTGGCCTTAAATTTAAGTTGGTCGATCTTGTGTTAAATTATAAATAAAATTAATGTAAAAAAATGTTCGATATTAATTGTGTCTAGAAGAAATTAAAATTTTAACATATATATTTAAATTTTGGAGGAATGGAACCATATTTTTAACCCATTATAATACGTAGGTCTTGTTTTTAACATTCATATCTTTAGAAATATAATATGTAAAAAATAGAGTACCTATTTTTAATGTACAAATTCACTCTGGTCAACTATCACAAATACAGGCACCTTGTATTATTCATAAGAGTTGAGAATGATTATTCTTCATCATCTTTAGACAATACTAGCTGTAGTTAATAAGCACAGACACTTAAAAGTTACCAAAATTCTTTACCCCTTAGACTTTCAACAACCATTCCTACATTTCCTGGTCCCTAAATTGTCTCTGCACATGAATCTCATCTCCTTTCCCTAAATCGGTTCCACCATTTGCCTTATTTCTTCTCAAATCATTATGTAGTTGTTGTTGGTTTTTTTTTTTTTTTCTGAGGAATTAAGCTAGGCTGAGTAGCAAAAATAGACTTTATAATCCTATGTAAAGTAAGCAGGGCTATCTCTATATGCCCTTATACTTGTAACTTCATGAAGAAATTGTCAAAGGTTCATATAGAACAAAAGTAAAACCAAAGAATCACTGAAGTAGTAATCACTAAACATTTATTACATACTCACCAAAAAGGCAGTTAGCAAACTGGGAGCATTTAAACCACAACATGGAGTGAAGCTCAGGGGTATATTATTTAAGAAGCAGCTTACCTAGTGAAAAAGCAGTGACCGTTTATTCTTCACAGTTATTGGTTATAATATTAGAATTTTCAGCAGTTATTTTCTATCAATCTTGGGAAATAGTTCAAGTTTTGCTTATGATTTCCAGAGGCATAAGCAAGAAATGATCCAGGTCAAGCTAGTCTTGCAAAATAAGCTAAATTAAGGTTTATTTCTACAACTAAACAGGTTTTGGGTGCTCAGGGAATTTTCAAGACTATCTCCATTTGTTTGTTTGTTTTTATTTTAACAAAGTAAAAGTCAGTACTCTTATAAGAGCAGAAGACTTAGTATTCACTTCGCAAGTTAGAAATAATTTTTATATATTTTCTAATAAAAATAGGTGTATATGCCTGTGTATGGATGTATCCACAGTATACAATATATTTCACCAAAGCGATCTTAGAAGTCATTAATAACCCAGTGCTGAGAAACATTATCAGTCTCCTCTTCTCTCTCTTTCTCACTCACTCCCCTCCCACTCCCTCCTTCTCTCTGCCCCTCATCTCTCCCTTCCTAATGAATAAAATAATATGCTCACCCTCTGGTGGCCAAAATCAGAAATACATTTCCATTTTCCTGGATTACATCCAAAATATGATCAGTGTGGTGTATTAAGTTCCTGCTTCATATTTAACTTACACCAGAAATAGATCTAAAAGAAGACCACTGGCTTCAAAAAGAAAACAAAAACAGATCTACTACAATATCTAATGGAAAATCAATAAAATTATTAAATAGAATAATTTAAGAATTGCTTATGACAGCATGATAACACTAATTTGGTTTTAAAATATTAGAACTGTACAATTTTAAAGTAGGAAGAACTTAGTCTATTCCCCTTCCATTTAAAATTGCATGTCAGATAATCAGTGAAAAAATTCAATTTTTATTTATTTTTTTGTTTTTTAACATTAATGGAATGAAAAACAAGTCTGAATAAATGGGATTAAACAGTAACCTTAAATAGAAACATTTTTTCTTATGTTTCTATTTTTAATTTACGAATAGCCCTAAGAATCAGGAAAAATTCATATCTCATATAAGTTTAATTTTCTGCCCACTTTATTCAACCAACCATCCAACAAATCCTTGTTGCATATCTGTTATGGTTTCTATGGCATATACTGAAATTATAACTGTTCCTGCTTTCAGCCTAGTGAACGGTACAGATAAACAGTAATTCCAAGACAGAATGATGAATGTGACAACAGACCGAGCACAAAGAATTAGGGCCATCAAAGTTGTCTTGGTGGGAGAAGTAATCAGGAAAAGATTCTGAGAAAAGTGACATATTTGCTGAGACTTGAAACAAGAAGAGGAAAGAGGGTGGGAAGAATTATTCTATAGGCAAGAAGAAAACTTTATATCCACAGGGCCTAAGGTGAAAGAGAATGTGGAAATCAGGAGAAGCTACAAAAGCATGCTTGAAAAGAAGTCTGAAAAGAAATGATCAGAGTTGCAAAGAAAATCTGAAGAATATGGTGCTCCAGAAAGATCAACAATGTCTAATATTGGAGAGAAGTCTTTAAAATATCCACTAGATTTAATGACAAGAAAGTTATCAGTGTCTATGAGAGAACCACCACTAGTTGAATTAAATGGAAAGAATGAATGGGAGTCAAGAGAGTGAGCACAGCAAAAGTGGAAAACAGAAATAATTATAGAGAGATGGATAATGAGAGGTTTCTTAAAGATAAAGCATTCAGTCTACAACCATGCCACCCTAAACAAGCCCGACCTCGTCTGATCTCGGAAGCTAAGCAGGGTCGAGCCTGGTTAGTACTTGGATGGAAGACCACCTAGTAAGACCGGATGCTGTAGGTGTAAACAGAAAAAAAGATAGTGTCTGGAATATGTGTAAATAACAAAAATAGAAAAAGCCAACAGAGAGGGATGTTTGTAGATAAAACTCATTCATAGAGAGCTTTAATGTGAACATTGAGACAGGCAGGGATGAGAGCTAAAATACAGGAAAGATTGGGGCATGTCTTTTTGGTAAAGTGAACTCTTTTAAGTGAACTTTTGGTAAAGTGAACTCTTTTTAAATTAAACCACATGCAAAATTACCTTTGAAAATAATATGGTAATCAGTGCAAAACTACCCTGAAAAAAGGAAGCACTTTTTGAATTTAAAGAAAACATTCTTGTGTGTTAATCGACTATATTTGGTTGGATAAAGAATAACAACCTAAGAGTCAGATATTTCAGAACTTGAATTAAATTTTTCTAGATATTTTAGTACCACTGAAATAATTCTTAAAAAGTCATCTACTTAAATGTCCAAAAATGTAACCCAGTTTATATTCATCAACTAGCTGATTCCCTTGGATTTTTGTTCATTTGGAAGCAAGTTTAACTTGAAACAAAATATCTTTATTTTCATTTAATTGAAAATAGGACTGTAAGATAGGTTCCCCGCCCCCCCCAACCCGCCACACCCAATATGTAATTGGAAGAAAAACAAAAAAGGCTTGGTCTAAATGGTAACATTGCTGAAAGATAAGGCTTAAGCGCTCATTTTTCTCTTTCTTGAGTCTCCATGTTCCAATGATACTTTATGTCATCTATTGTCCTATGATAAAAAGCCTTTCTATACCTGGGGCAAAGATAACTTTCTTATATGATTTTGGTAATAGCCAGATAATTTATTTCCTGCAACTCAATACTTTGTGAAATAGAATATTTAGTCATATTTATTGGATTTATAAAGCATTTGGCAATTAACAAAATGCTTTCACACTGGATTACTTTTTAAGACTGAAAGAATCAGCTAAAGAATTCAAACTGCTAGATAATGACTACCCATTTTACAGATGTCTAAATCAAGGGTCAAAAATCCAAATAACATTTAAACTATGTGCTAGCACGTACTAGGTACAAAAAAGAAGTCACTGCCATACTGGTATTCATATTTCAAAAGCCGACATTTATTAGCCAAGTATCCTGTTACTGATATAGTGATACAGTCCGTAATTGCTTATAGTTTTTATGCACTGTACTACTTCATTAAATGCTACTTAGATTTAATTTCTATTTCAAAATATATTAAAAGTAATCCATAAGTAAATTCAGTAAAATATGTACTGTCAGAACAAAATATTCCTACTGTCGTGATTAGATTTTGCCTTCTTCAATATAAAAATGAATTCCTTCAAATTTTGTTTTAATTATACTTTCTGATTGGAAAACTAAACATATAATTAAATGGCTATTTCTGCATTTACATTTTTTTCCTTCTAATGATTTTATTAGTGTGATCGCAAGTTTGATATCCACAATACATTGATAACAATATTTGAAAACAATATTGGAAATAAGTAAATTACATAAGTGTGGCATGTTTTAAATTGTCCACTTTGAGTAATCATGCATTTCCCATGCATTTGCATTTGCACACTCAAAGTACACAACTCAATATGTGCTTATCCTCACTGGGTTAAGGTGTATGCCTCAGCTAGGGTAGGGCAGAAGCGGTTGTGCCTTTCTGCAGACCCAGATTTTCAAAAGTAACAATGGCAAACTCAGGTATACCATGGAGCATGGTGGCAACACTGGTTTTGCTTTGGTTTAAGTGAAAATGCAATTACAGGCTATTGCTTGTGTGAGCCACCTGATCCCCCAGGGCTTGGAACAGCACAAAGGTATTTTGATATCCTTGCATGAGGCCAGCAGGTAGTTTCTGTAGATGTAGTTCCTTGAGTGGGGCGTGGGTACGGGGAGTCTAGAACTGAGATGCACAGTCTTGTAATATGCTGTTGGTGATACAGCTGCAACCAACCTGGGATTCGTGGTAACTTCTTTTCATCAAAGGTATTCATAGTCCAAGCAACAACCTGAATGCCATTAGCTGTCAAGCAGTCTGGGGATGCAAAATACTTTTGCATGAAAAAAGCTAAAATTCCACACAGGTACAAGACATCATGTATACTCCAATCAAGCAAAATATCCATTACCACAAACATGGATTGTTTCCAGAGAATTTCATAGCCTGGTTTCCCATCTCCTGTATGCCTAAGCCTCCAAGGTTTGTGAGTTAAAGCTGATATGTTTGTCACATCTTATAAAGAACTTCTGGCAGGAAAGAGCAGACAATACTATTATTGCGTAACTGAGAAAATTGTATACTTTTTTTTTTTTTAGAACATCAGTAGCCATTTTTACATGGACTTTGACATCAAAGAAAATTGTGAGGTTTTAGTTCAGGCACTTAGTGCTGGCTTCCCTCAGGGTAGGGATGTTCTCATCAGGGAAATCATTTTTGAGTCTGTGATTTGCTGCAGCATTAAACTTTCTAATTTGTTCAAATGTCAAATCACACACTGACCACTCCCATCGGTCACACTATTGTGCATTAAGACAAGAATCCCATCAGAAGTAAACTAAACAGTCAACTCCACATCTGTTGCTCCACCCTTAACTGCCTGCCCAAGGGCCCCCAACATGTTCTCAGGCACATTGTGGCTACCACTGCAGAGCAATGGAGGAAATGTGGTCCCAGGGCTCAAGCACCTGCAGGGTCCTGCAAGAGGGCTCAAAGCAGAAGAGGTGTGGCAGGAGGTAGAGGCTGCCAGAGAAGAGGCAGGCATGGAATGGGCTGTGCATGACCAGCAGCAGCAGCAGCAGCAGGAGGAAGGGGCCTAGGAGGGGTTCCCTGGTTCTCTCACAGCCACATCCCTAAAGGCACAGACAGAAGTCCATGACCCACTGGTTCCCATACAGCACTGTGAGAAGCCTAGGAGATCTCATAAGACACTTGCTGCATGCAGCTGACCTACTTACATTTTCTTTTAGTTTTTTGTTTTTTTTTTTTGAGAAATAAATCAAAAGTGTATAGGACTTTGTAGAATTTATTGAGTATTACTTTTTAAAAGCTTACCTGTAATTTTATTTTGATTTGCTATTCATAAATGTGTCCAGACATTTAAGGCCACACATTTAAAAATTTTATTTTTTAAAAATAAAATATATAATACAGCACGAAATGTAAATGCACACATATTAAATAGATTATTTATTTACACCAGTTAAATTGATTAGCGTTTAGTTGATCAACAAATAACAGATTAAACCTGAAATACTTATTCTTAGTTGGATAGTCTCAAGTAGAATTATTTCCTAAAAACAGTATTTAAGATATAAGGGAATAGACACAATAATATATCCATTCTTGTTGTTCATTCAGAGGCATTACATGTTGACAAACCTGCATATAAAAACAGAAAGCTTTTACTTTCCTTTTATATATTGTTATTTTGGGCTAATTTTTCAATTGGACAACATTTCTAGATCCTATGTAAAAATATCCCTGTGCATATAAAATTCTATAGTATCTGTCCTCAGCAGGGACCTGCAGTCTGCGTTCTGATGTCTAATAGGATAATCCAGCCTGAACTCTACTCTAATATAGTAGGTGATAGTGATTGTGAATGTAGATAAAGAGGGATGGTGGAAAGGGGAGTAAATAGCCTTTTCTCACTACCTAGAACATTTTCTAAAATCCTCATTGGGATAACAGAAAAGATAATCTTACACTATCCTATTCTAGAATGTTTTAGGATTTCATGGGTAGTATGGAGAAAGAAAGGGCAGGTATAGAAAGCTTTTTCATTTCACTAGACTAATTTCAAAGTCTACTGATCTGTCCTTGCTTTTGAACTCCTGCTAACACCAGAACTCCAGCTGTTCCTGGCTCTGGACTTAGTTGGTCATCAAAAACTCAGAAGGATTTTCTCTTTCAGGATATCTTAGAAAAACTAAACAACGTATATAAATGTATTTCAGATTACAAAAATTGCTATTACTATTACCACTACTTTGTACTTCTATATTATGTTCAAAAGTGCTTTCACGTACATCATCTTACTTTTACATTAATCTTGTGAAGTGCCTGAAGCTGGTGACATTATATTAATTTTAACTTAAAGGGACTGGATCAGAGAGGTTAAGTGAATGTCCCATAATCACTGAACTAAATAGTGAAAACTGAATTAGAATCTATTTCCTAGTACTGGATAATACTAACGTGAATATCGTACTTAAAATAATTTTTCAATTTATATCATATATACATTTATTCATAGCATTAACAGCAAAAATGTTTTTTTTTTTTTTCAAATTGATAAAACAAAAGGCTTTAATTAAAAAAACAATGCAAATACATTACCATTGTAGACTTTGGTGCCACTTCTACTGCAAATATGTTGAGTCCTCTGCTGTTCATGCAGTTTTTACTCAGCTCATTGTTGATATGAATAATTACTTTATTATCTGACTATAAAAACAAGATTTCATAAGTTGATAGTCCTTTCTCTAAGAAATACAGACAAATAAAATGATAATTATAAAAAACTTTGTAAGTCTTGTGATAGAGGTATTCACAGGGTTCTGCAGAAACACAGAAGACATTATGGAAATACAGAAACATTAGCTGGAACTGGGGTATCAAGGAAGACCTTATGGAAGAAGGGATACTTGAGATAATAGATGATAGATAACAGCCTCTAGGATGGATAGGAAGCAAGAAAAAAGCTGAAAAATGAGAGACATGCACGAGTCAAACTATCCCCCTGCTATAGAACCTATAGTCACTCCCTAATGACTACAAGGGGCAATGTAACATTAGAGTGCCCAAACTCATTTCTCAGCTCTTCTACTACTTAGCTGTTTGACTTTCTGCAAATTAACATCTCTGTGCATTGGTTTCCTTGTATGTTAAATGGGGATAGTATTTACCTCATTGGGTTGTTGCGAGAAGGAAATGTGTTAATAGATGTAAAGTGCCTGGCACACTGTAAGCTCTAAAATATTATCATTACCTCATTTTGGTGAAGGAAGCTTAATTTTTCTTGAGGGAAAAGGAGGTGGAGGGTTGAGAAATGATGGGTTACAGCAGAGCTGAGGGATTAGGGTAAGGTAGTGACCCATTTCCACCTTTGTAATCCTATTAAAGCTTAGACGGCAGTAAGGAAAACGTGCTGGATTTTAGGAATCACTCCTAAAGCTTTACAATCTATTTCAAGATTGCAACCTACTAGATGGAGACCTTAGCTTATTTCATCGAGTCCGAATTTCTCTATCTTGTTTCCAAGATCACATATATAATCTGGACCTATTCTACCTATGTTATTTATCTTCCTGATACTCTTCCAAATAAAGCTCTCTGTTTCTACAAAGCAGATAGTCTCACTCTTTCCTCCATATTTCATATTAATCCTTCTTCATGTTTCTCCTTACACTGTTTTCCCCTACTTCTAGAGACTGTCTCTCTGCACATCTAAATCCTAGTTATCCTTCCCTCCATCACAAATCCTTCGCCAATTTCTATAGTCCAGACTAACGTCATCCACAAGAAATACAAATACGGTAAAATTCCTACTGCACATACAAAAATACTGCATTATTTAACATTCAATTATTCTCTGATTTCTTTTGAGAGTATAATTTTGTCTTTCCAACTAGCCCATAAACACTTTGAAGCAGAGACCATGTTATACTTACTGGTGGCCCTTATTGAGACCAGGAGAGTTAGTTACATAACGTATACTTGCACTGACTCAATACTCAGCCAAATACTTAAGCACCTTAAGAAATTTATGGCAGGCATAAAAATAATCTCACCCAGGAACTAAAAGAAATAAGCCAACAGTCCTAAAACACCCAGCTATCTTGAGTAAGGTTTTATGAAAATTTGTAATTTCTAGAAAACTAGGTATCTCTCACTTAAAGAATTTATGCATTATTCTCTTTACCTACAATATCAATAGTAGCTGGGAAGATGGTCAAAGCTAGAAATATCTGGCTTGATAAAAACAGGTCCTAGACATTGGGATATATTTAATTAGATAAGATGATAAAATTTCTATATGCAAAGTTTGTGTAAAAAATTGGGCTAAATTTTTTTCTTTGTTTATAGGTCTTTAAAATATAATGTCTAATGTTTCAAATGTCTATGCTTATGTGAAGACTGACAGTAACAAACTAAATAATATACTTTGTACCCAGATTATGCTCTATTTTCATAGATCTCCAAACATTTAATTTCATAATAATTTAAGAGAAAAACAATTATCTCAAGACTTTAAAAAATATATAAAAATTATCATGCCCAGTTTGAATTAGAAATCTGAGAAAGAATAATTGCTAATTATAAATATTATTAATGTAATGGGATATTTAACTACTATGCAAGGATAGAGTAAGAAAAAAGATAGATGGAACATATTAATAAACATTGCAGTTATAAGGAGAAACACCTCATAACTAATACCTTGTTTTCAATAACTGAAGTTATCCAGGTGTCATGCTTGTAAGTATATACAATAATATTTTCATAGCCATCCATTACTTTGGCATCACCTTTGTTAAGGACAGATTTACAAATGGCCTTCTCAAGTTGCCCACTACATCCCTCCATATGGACAGCTTTAATTCTTGGCTTGCATTTGTCTGCATAGATATCAATGATAAATGGGCATGCCTGATATGAAAGAAAAAGCAAACCTTGTTATAGCCTTTTGACAGAATTTAAAATAATTTATTATTAATATGATTATCGTATGATTTAAGAAGGTGTCCTGCATCTTCTAGCTTGTCCTTCTGATATACTTTTAAAGGAAAACTTTAGTACTATGAATTGAATAATAAGAAAAGCATAAAATTCTGATTTTTGGTTAGCATATTAACTGATAACATTCAGAGAAAAGGAACAAAACCAAAGAACCCCTCATTGTCATCTTGCTCCTCACATACCATCTCTATGTACTGTAAATGTTAATTAACTATCCTGTACTCGCCAATATAAAAGAAGTATGTATCTCTCTGTTTTGCTTTTTATCCAATCCCAGAGATTCCCCTGCTCTGCTTTCTCTTGTCCTCTTAATCTACCACCAATGGATTTCATGTAACCCTCCTTACATCTTCTCCTTTGATTCTAATGTATAAAATAAGCTGCAAACTACCATTCTCTGGAGCATTTTCTCAGTCCATTGAGATTTTGCTTTGGGGCATGTCTTCAAAATTTGGTTCAAATAAACTCCTATAAAACTTTTCTATTGGCTGTACATTCTTTTGTCGATAATACTAAACAGACTTCTCTGACTAATAAAACAACTTATATAAAACAACAACAAAACAAAATAAATCCATGGAGAAGTTTAAGGATGTCATCGTAGATACACACAAAACCTGGCCTGCCAAATTCTGACAAAAACAACGACGACGACAACAACAACAACAACAACAACACTGAGTACAATCAGATTTTAAGACCCATGGCCATGGGGATAAGATCTGGCAAAACCAGGATGGCCACCTAGACACTAGATAAAATCTCCATGAAACAACTCATTCCAATGGAGATAAATAGGCTATAATATTAAACACTGAGGAAAATTTTCTTATGATAATGAAGGATGTGGTCAGTCCATGCTTTATCTGTAACTAAATTAACCTGAAAAAACTGTGGTACGTGAACTGAGAATAAGTCCTAAAAGACTCTCTGAGCATTTCCAAATCGATTTTATACAGTTGATTCTTCTTCTGTGGTTTATGACTATATACTATTAACAATAGTACATTTATTTTCAGAATGAGTCAAAATATTTCCCTGTTGAAAAAACCTTAACTATCATCACTGCCTCAGACATTCCAAATGATCAATTCTGTAACAAGGGACACTTTTAACTGCAACAATTATTTATAAATTTTGATTCCATAAGGGTTTGCTCCTTATTCAAAAAATATTTTTGTCTTTATCATTCCCAAACCTCTAGAAAAATGAAAAGGGCCTTAACAGAACTGGAAGGGTTCATTCTTTCAAAATCTTAAACTGAGGTTCTCTAGAGAACCTCCAGAAGCAGACAGTCCACAGAATTAACTGTTAACCTAGAACCTTTGAACAAGTACATGTTCATATGAAGGAAGCGACTTCATCTTAAGACCAATGAACAAGATTTTTCTATATATTACACTCTTCTTTGTATACTCTTGTTTATTCATAGCTGTCTTCATCACTAATTTAGGGGTATATATGTCTGACTTGGCCTACCATGTTCTTCTTATTAGTAACAATAACTTGTCTAAGTACAGGTTTTAAGGAAAATGTGTTTAAACTATGAGAAATATAAAATGTAACAACTACTATTTGTTACCGCACCAAGAAATAATATACTTGCAGTTCCACTAAGGATAATTACATCTCTTGTGCAGCTCTTATGTAGAAATCAGACTATTTAATGCCAACCTAGCACCAAGGTTAATTATTTTGTACTGCTTTAGTTAGGCCATTCTAAGGACATGACTCCCCAATACCCTCAATGAGTTATATTTCCTTAAATCCACTCCAAAATAATAAAACATTTTTTAGAAAAAGATTCCTAAAGACAGTGAGCACATTCATAGCAGTTAGACTCCAGGTAGTCATAAAAAAAATTGTTCCTGGGGGGCACACAACAAACCAGCTTAAATTCCTTAACTCAAGCAGTTGACAGGTAATAAAAAAGACTTGATTTTCTTTTGACCAACCAGGGAGGAGTCTGCACCAATGCTAATACTATATGTTGTACCTGGATTAACACTACAAGTAAAATCATCTACAATTAATAAAAAGTGCTAACTACGAAAGGTTATACAAAGATTTAGGGAATCCTTGGGACTTTTCTTGGCCAAACTTGGAAAATTTAGGCTCATGATTTCTGGAGTATCCTTCAGCCCCTTCTTATAATATTCCTAGTTATACATGTTTGTCTCAGAGTTTAAATGTTATGCAGAGTCTTAAAATGCTTCTGTATAGTCCCAACAGATGACTTAAAGACAAAAACAGGATGAAATCATGATAAATACACAAACTGAAAATCAGATTACCACAGATGAAAGAAACCTCTTCTTCAAAGAGAATCAAGAACAGTGGTGAGTGAATCTTTGATAGTTTCTCTACAGTTTTAGCTGTGTGAAAATCAAAAGGGGAGGCTAGGAACAAAACAGTTCCCACAAACTTATGGGAAAAAATCTGTTTTTCTATTGCTATGGTAACAAGTAGTTATTAGAACTGGTTTAAACTTGTTCAACTGATCTGCGATAACCCATCTTAATGAACAGTTTTGTAAGCCAACCAGAGTCAGCTCCTCGCTTTTGAAAGTCAAGCAGTCAGGGACAGATTCATGTCAATAAATATATGGCTGAATGTCAAACAATCAAAAGTCTCATCTGAGGAACTATGCTTCCCTAAAATCCTATAAATAAAATGAGCATTCTGCTCTGCGTGGAGAGAATATAACTAACCAGCATAACTCTGTATATATTTCTTTACCTTTTTAATTTTCAATGATGTGAATATATTACATATTCAATAAATGAATAAATAAACTTTAAATTTAAAAAGTCTTCTCTCAGAAATCCTTCTTGCCTATGGTTTCAAAGGTCAATGACATCAGTAAATGCTATAAAATGTTTTAAATTGCTCTTTACTAATTTCTCTATTAAGTGAAAGTATGTGTAGCAGACACAATATTATTCATAGATTAGAAGCTGATTTTGCACCATGGTTAAAATGTGGGGTTCGCTGAATGTTAGCTAAAGTAGGATTATCCACATCCTATTACTAATAATGGCAAAAAAAATTAGTAAACTTTTCAGTAAACAGGTTTACGAGGGATTTTGAATGATGACAAAACTAGGAATGAAACCAAAGTCTCAATACACCCCCAATTTAAAATTTGTTGCTAGTGTTACCTTCCTAAGTTGATTTATTTATAGAAAGGATAGATGTTATTTTTAATTTTAAGAATATAAACAAATATATCATTATCTAATGTGTGGTCTGAAACTCTTAAATTCTTTATTTTTAAGCCTGACACGAAAATATAGAATTTAAGAAGGCCTAATTTTTATTATTCCTCTGGTTTATTACAAGTCTTATTCAACTTCTATACCTATCATGTTAATAAATAATAATGATAGCTAATACAAACACAGTGCTTTAAATGAGCCAAGCACTGTCCCAACTGTTTTACAAATATTAATCCAAAGACTATCCTTTGTCAAAAGATCAGAATTTCAATTCTCATGCAGACACATTCCTCTTATTCTAAGAGAGGCTTTATTCTGTTAGGACAAAGAGTTTCCTTAAAGAAATGAGACTTTCACAATTCAAATAGCTATCACCAATTAAGAAATATAATTTTTCAAATTATATTTTTCCCCTGCATATCGTATGTTCAAATCCTTGGTTCCTGAATTATTAAAATATTGGTAGTAACTAAATTTCAGCTAAAAATAGAAACTCGCATAAACTGGCAGAAACATGCTATTGCACCCAGGATTCATTCATATACTGATGTTCAAGAATTTGAGTCTCTAATTCAAAAGTCATGTGTCAGTAAAACGTTCATGTACTTTAAATCCACTCCAAACTTTCTGATTGCTTTACCTCTGTCAATTCCAGAGCTTTATTGTAGCCCATTGAGTGCAGAGTTACCCAAAGATCACGAGGATCTCCTTCTCGATCATTGGCTTCCATTAGATTCAGATCCATAAAGCCCTGTCTTGTTAGTTCATTCTTCTTTGTACGAAAATTCTCTGTCAAAACAATCAAAAGTTCTTTTTTATGTAATTTTAAAATTCACACATTTTAAATTCCTATTATATATTATTCATAAGTATTTATTTTAAAGGAGGCCTCATGCATCTGTGAGCCTGTATAGACTTGGAATAAGAATGGCTCACAAAATGTTTGAGACATACTATTCTAATTTCCATAACTCAGCATAATAACCATCACAGTACATGATTTAGTTTTTCAACAAAGTCTTAAGTTATAAATAATAGAAATATATTACAAAATTAGAGGAAATTGTATTTTCTTCTAGGTAAATTCCAACCTGTCTGCTTATGTAGAGTAGATACTGATTAATATTTCAAAAAAAATTAAAATGCTTCCTATATATTTGCCACTTAAACCCAGCAGAATCTGGATAAATTTAATGTAATACCCCCCAAACTACTGGTGTTTCAAAAAGGGAGATGGTGATGGTGCCAGATTTAAGGAGACTGCCATATGCCTAAATTATTATAATTTTAACCAAATTGTCGCCTAGTCTTTAAAATCTGTTAGATAATATAGGAAAGACTTTGGAGTTCGTAAATGTCTCAGACAAATCTAAGTATGTCCATTTTAATATTATTTGTAAGCAAAGCTAAATTCAACTAGAAGTATCTAAATATGTATAATTCCTGAATTTGTCTATAATATAGATAATAAACAGGTACTCATTATGGATTATATTCTCTTAATTGCCCTAAAACAAGAAAGATTGCATTTTCCGACTCTGTTAATTGCCCTAAAACAAGAAAGATTCCATTTTCCAACTCCCAGCTATAATATACCCAAGGGAAGTGGGTATTCTTATGTGAGAAGAACAGCAGAGACATAACTGTTTAAAACTGGTTGACTAAATTAACAGTTTAAAATATTTAGAGTCTGAAAAGTGACTCAACTTTTGCAAGTAAAAAAATGTAAAGATTAAATTAGATCATAGAATTGGTAGCCACTAAAATGGAGGATGGAACTACTATGTAGTAAAGCGAAATGAAAAAAATTAATATTTGATATGTAATACAAAGCAATTATAACTTTCAAGAAAAATGTATCTACCGTACTATAGAGTATCAATAATTAGTCTACTGTTAAAACTTAAAATTCTCAATCCTCCATTAATTTTTTTTAAGTTTATTAATACCCGACTTCAAGACTTACTTTAAAGTAATCAAGACAGTGTGATACTGGGAAAAAATTAGACAAATAGATCAGTGGAACAGAATAGAAAGCTCAGAAATAGACATATACAAATATATTAACTCATATTTGACAAAAGAGCAAAGTCAATTCAATGGAGAAAGAACAGTCTTCTCAACAAATGGTGCTGGAACAACTGGACATCCACATGCAAAAAAAATTAATCTAGACAAGAACATTACATCTTTCACAAAAATTAACTTGAATGGGTCATGGACTCAAAACATAAATCTATAAAACTTCAAGGTAACAGGAGAAAATGTGGTGACCTATGAGTTTTTAGATACAACACCAAAAACATGATCCATAAAATAAAAACTTGATAAGTGGGACTTCATTAAAATTGAAAACTTCTGCTCTGTGAAAGTCAATATTAAGAGAATGAAAAGAAAAGCCACAGACTGAGAGAAAATACTTGCAAAACGCACAACTGATAAAGAATTGTAATGAATATATACAAAGAACTCAACAATAAGAAAACAAACATCTCAATCGAAAAATGGGCAAAAGATATGAACAGACTTTTCACCAAAGAAGATATACAGATGGTAAATAAATATATGGAAAGATGCTTGATGTCATATTTCATTGAAGAATTGCAAAGTTAAACAATGAAATGTTACTATACACATCAAACATGGAGGGACCTCGAGATAATCATGCTAAATGAAATAAGCCAGACAGAAAAAGTTGAAAGTCACATGATATCACATGTGGGACATAAACCTAAAAGCAATAAATGAACAGGACAAACAAACAGAGACTCATGGACATGGACTATAGACTAGTGGTTTACCAGAGGGTAAGGGGTAAGGAGAGGGTGGAGGTAGACAGGGTAAAAGGGGTCAAATATATGGTGACAGAAAGAAACCTAACTATGGGAGGTGAACACACAGTGTAAATATATATATATATATTTACACACAGTGTAAATATATTTACACATATATATATGTGTGTGTGTATATATATATATTTACACTGTGTGTGTATATATATATATACACACACACACATATATATATATGCCTTATTGTTAAAGAATATAGCTGAAACTTATTGGATTTCATTAACCAATGTCACCAAAAAAAATTATAAATATAAATATATATATAAAAACAAAGTTAAATGTAGTTTTACTGTACCATTCAGCAATCACTGAATTGAAATGACCTAAATGAGTTGAAAACTATGCACACACAAAACTATGCACATGAGTGTTTATAACAGTTCATAATTGCCAAAAATTGTAAGCAATCATGATGTCCTTTAATAGGAGAATGAATAAACAAAATGTGGTATCTTCATATGATGGAATATTATTCAGCACTAAGAAGAAATGAGTTATCAAGCCAAGAAAAGACATGGAAGAAACATAAATGTATATTGCTAAGTAAAAGAAGCCGGTCTGAAAAAGTTACGTACTGTATGATATTCTAACACAGAGTTAATGTGTAGAAGTGTTTCCACCTGGTACATGGTAAATTCTCAAAAAATGTTAACTATCAACTCTACTATGTTGATTAAATTGTTAAATTAAAATTTTATTTATCAACAACTTTACCATAAGAAAATACTAATTATCGTCATTCTTATGGAATGTGCTCTAGTGTTAACAATAGAGAATCAAAAGATTATATCATTGAAGTTATAAGATTATTTTATCTTCCTCAAAATAATACTCCATTACATGTATTATGAATCCTGTCAATCGAAGTTTAATATTATAAATCAATACACATTTCTTATTATTGATTATGCTATATAAACTTTCAGTTAAAAAGAGATGTATTATTAAAAACCATTATAATAATAATAATATTTCTACCTTACTTGTTGTTCAGATAAACATACGTATCAGACTTCCACCTAGCTCATGGACTTTGCCAAGCTTAGACCTTTTTAAGAACCAGAGCAGGACACATACTACCCCAGTGAAAGCAATATGAGAATTAACCTTTCTCTTCACTGCATTCTGGCCTCCTCAAACTTCTTGTTGTGTGACCTAGGGTTGGCTATGGCTTTTTGGTTTCCCTTTTGATCTTTCAGTTCCTGCTTAAATACAAAGCCCTAACTTATTCCCAGACTGCACCTAAGCGACAACTGCTTTCGCCTCGTTCTCAGTATTTTTCTTGCCCATCTTGGTACTTTTGGCTTCCATACCTCTATGAATGACCTTTCTTAATTCAATTTAAATTAAAAAAAGGAAGAATTCTTAATAGGTATAAAAAACTTCTTGGAAACTTTTAATTTTTAGTAAACTCTAGCTTATTAGCTCTTTGCTGCCCTCTCCTGGACACAGTTAGGGGCTCTTGACCACTTCAGTCCCATTGATAACCAAGAGCCAGGGCAAAGTTTTTACATCCTAAGCTCCAAAGAGCATAAACTGAAAATAAAAGTTCACTTAAGTACTATGATTCATATTTTCTTTTAACTTGAGTATTGTACCAACTATCAATTTAAGGAAATAAATGTTGAAGTTTTTATGATCTACAAACAATGCTACTATTTCTAAATGGTCCTAATTGCTATAATAATATTCCATAGTGAAGTTTGACATTTTACTTCATGAGGATGAGAGGGGGCTATATATATTTTTTACATATCTATTAAGAAAAAGAAAAGCGTTTACCTCTGCAGACAGCCCAAGCATCTTCATCACATTTCTCACCACTTGTTCTCAATTCAAAAAAATTATATTCTTCAAGGCTAAGAAGACCATTTCCATCTAAATCAATTACTTCAAATATATCTGATAAAGTTGATCTAAAATTATAAAAATCGCAATTATTTCTTGTCTCCAAGGTAACTGAAGGTTTCTATGAAGATAACTTTCAAAAGAAAGCAATATCAAGGCATTGAACCGTATTAGTGAACTATAAAGTTAATGTATCCAAATATATCTTTTACTCAGTCTAGTATTACATGAGATAAAGAAGCTTCTAAAGCAACCACAGTATCTCAAACTGTAGCTGGACCTCAAAGAATGGTAGGTCCCTTCTTTTTTCCTTTCTCTAATCTACTTTCTTCTTCCTCTCTACCAGATGTTGTTGTGTATATCTAGGGCACAGGAGAACTATTTAAGTGCTCATATTTCATATTTGACTGTTATCTAAGTCAATAGTGCAACTAGCAGGATCTATTTTAAGGTAGTACCTACTAGGAGAGAAATTGGTAGATATGTGACTAAAGTTGACTTGCTAAATGTGTGGAATCCACAAATGAATGGCAATCTCAGGCCCATGAATGGAAGGTCATTTTCAGATGCCTAGTGAAAAAGTTGAATTACTGAATTGGAATATTGGGGTAGAGTGGTGGCTAGCCAAAAGAAAGTATGGAAGACAGGCTACTAGTATACAGATCCAGTCTAGACGTCATTGTTTTAACTAACCTTAAGAAACAAAACTTACCTAAATTCCTTTGTAAGGAATAATTCTCCTGTTTCATCTCTATACACAAGCTGGGCTTCTTCTGTTATTGGTTTTATTTCTTTCCTCAGCCAACAGCCAGTTGTGGAAGGAATTAACCAATAAATTCCAGGTCCTAGTTCACCAGTCCACCCAAAAACCTTTTCTCGAAAGAATTGGGAAAAAAAAAAAAAAAAAAACCACCGTGAGCTTAATGACTTTTTTCCAATTACAACTGAGCTTCATGACTTTTAATTTTCCTTCTGGGGAAAAAAAAGCATTAGAAATAATTTTTAAATCAATATCCACCAATTCTATTATGATTCTATCAATCTTTCACAGGCTTCAAAATTTTTTTTTAATGGTAACGCCAGTACAAGACCATTAAATGTAGATATATGTATATACATACATTTTTAATTCTCCAAACTATAAAAGGTGAGAAGTTATATAACTTCTAAATCTTCCCTAATAATCTTGAAAAAATGTTTGTGATGTAAATATCTTCCACAGAAAGCAAAGACAGATCTTATAATAACTTTTCCAGGTAACAGTTCCCTAATTTGATTCAAATATATAATCTGTAAATCAGATTTCAATGACACTAAATAAAAATGAAATAAATTTAATTAAGAGTTCACTATTTCTATAAATTAGCCATATCTGTAAGAATCCAATTATGTACACAAAAGCAGTAGAATTTTACTTCTACTTATGTAATATGAACTATAAAACAAGATGGCAGAATCTCAGATAAAACTACCTTATACAAAATTATTTTCCATCACAAGATATTTATATTAAGTGCCAGGACATTTGTATAGGAAAACATTTTAGTCTCCTCTTTTATAAAAGAAAGCAAAATGGTATCTCTCTATGGACCTTCTAGGTGCTTTCTGGAGCCCAGTGGCTTCCTATAAAACCTAGGGGTTGTCTCTGTCAAATATATTAAATCTAAACATTTTTTAGTCATGTATAATAGTTAAGCAAACAGCTATTTGCCCTTCAGCACGGAATAGCCCTAAGGACTTCTATCTTTCAAAAACTTTAAAAACCCAGGTATATTTTAGGTCATCCTGGGTACTCACATACAAAATAAAGTTGCTCATCTGAATTCTGGGTTCGGCCCTATTTCTGTGCTCACAAATCAGAGGGACCATAATCATCCTAAAGTGATCATGTCCTATTTTGATACAAAAAGCAATTCAATAAAGCTGAGGGTCATTTTGAAGGCTAGAGATTGACCAAACCCATTCTTTGGAAGCCATGATCTCTTAGATTAGCCAGATGTAGACTAGTACCCAGGAGTGAAAAGCAGTTTTTGCTGCTCCCTAATATACGCTGTCTCATGAACCTCCCTTATTGCCACATAATAACCTTGAACTGCCACTGTGGATGGCAAATGGAAAGTCTTTCATGGACACAAAACTCTTCTTAAAGAAAATAATTGTGAAACTAAAATAAAAGGTAAAAAATCCTTTGTAAATATGACATATTACAGAAAACCAGAAGCCTATATAGTAAAGAAGTAAATAGAAACTCATTCAAACTTTATTACAGGCTTGCTATGTACTAAGATTTTTACACATGCAATCTCATAAGAAAGTAATTTCATCCAAAACAAAATGGGAAAAGCTATTGTTTTAGACAATGCTTTATCTTGAACTGAATTTTGTAGTCAGTTCTGAAGAAGAGTTTAGTCAAAACATTAACTTCTGTCATTTTATTTGTTTCTTGCCTATAACTATTCTTGTCTGTTACGAAGCCTACAATAAAGACTTTTATATAACATTCCATCAGGGAAATGTTTGTCTGTCATTGGACCTATGTAAAGATTAAATATGATATTGCAGTAAGCCCTTGAATAGTATTATTCCTGTTGTGTAGCAGATGTATTTTGTAGTCCTCATAAAATAAATAGCCACATTTATGTATCTGCCTCACATATTCAGCCTCTGAGTAAATATATAATTAGAAAAAATCAGAGCAACCCCATGGGCAACATATAAAACCATTTAAAAGCATTTCTTCAGAACAATCAATTTTGAACCCTATAATATGAGTCAAGCCTGAGGACAGTAATCTTGAAGTTTTTCTTTTTTGCAGTAGTAGTATAAGTAAGACAAACATCTAAAGCAACTTTTCTAGAGTCTTGAATTGCTTGTATCTAGGGGGAAAAAGTCCACTGATATCAACCATTTTTATAGAGTATAACAAAAAATGTTCACATGTGAGGCATTAGGGCATTTAGAGAAGAGGAAAGTGAAGTACAATGTCACACAACCTACAATTTATGAAGCTAAGACTGCCAATCAATCTTCAATTCTTAAATCTCAGCAAACAAGAAAAAGTCTTTCACAATTAATAAAACATATATGATATGCCTAGTATTGTATATACCTAAACTGAAAGATACATAAGTTAAAAAAAATAAAATATAGAAAACTACTATTTTCCTCAGACTTGAATTCATACTACGTTTTTATATTAGACATTAGAAAATAAATATGTATACTTCTCTATTTCGTAGTTCAGTGAAACATATGAGCTGGAGATTTGCCTGACTCTCATTTTCCTTAAGAATATACAAGGCAGTATCGACCGATAACCACGGGGATGGTTTTCCTATAAACAAAAAACCCAAAATCTTAAAATAAGCAATCACTACTTACTCTTTCCTATATAAAAAAGAAGTTAACAGTTTCTTTAGCCTTTAGGTTTTTCTTTTTAAATACACATTCTATTTTTATATGTAAACATCACAGCATTTGTAACTTATCAGGGAGCTAAGGTTACAGGGCAATCAAGTAGCTTAATATTCAAGAAAAACAAAATCTTTTAAGACAGGATGCAGCACTGGCTTATCTGTGGAGGAGCAGAGGAGGAAGAGATGTCAGAAACCATCTATGTGCTGAGAACTCCAAAATTTGTATCTCAGCTAGAACCTTTCCAGAATGTAAATTCATAAGGGCAGGGATTTTTGTCTCTTTTGTACTCTTATATATCCTGAGCACCTTAGTATATAAGGCCCTCAATAAATACTTGATAAATAATAAATACAGGAATCTTTTTTTGTAAGAATATGGAGAATTAACAACCACACTGAATTTGCAGACCTAACATTAGACCCATGTAACCAACTGTTTATCTGACATTTCCACTTGGATTTCTATGTCTAAAACTGACCTTCCCCACCCCCTTTAAAAAAAAAACTGTCCATCTATCCTCTTCTCTATCTCAGTTAACAGTAACTCATTCCTTTCAGTGGCTCAAGCCAAAAATCTCTGAATCATCTTTGACTCTTTTCTTCTTTCACATATCACAATCGATCCTCAAGAAATCCTATGGTTCAACCTTCAATATATGTCCAGAATCTCTACTTCTGATCCTCTCTATACCCCAGTTCAAAGCATCATCAGTCTCTTCCTAGCATACTAGTTGGTGTCCTTCCTTTCTCCTGGGCACCCTTCAGTCTAATTTCAATACAGTCTATTTTCAATAATCAGATTATGTCCTGTCTCTACTCAATATCTTCTCATGGAGTTGAGAGTTGAAAAAATGCTTCTCCTACACTAACAATAAGAAAAAGTGCAGGAACTACAAAATCATAACTTTTTTTGAACCTATCAGAGCTGAGGTCACAGGACAACCAAGTAGCCTGAAAACCAAGGAAAGATAGACCTTTCCAAGGAGAGATGAGAAACAAGCACCGGCTTATTTGTGTAAAACACAGAGGGCTAAGATGTCAAGCATCATACAAGTGGAAAAAGGAGAGGGCAGAGATATATTTGAAGAAATAAAGGTGGAAATTTTTCTAAAAGTAATGAAAGACAACAAGCCATAAATCCAAGAAGCTCAGAGAGTCCCCAGCAGGATAAACACCAAACCAAACCGAACCAAACCAAACCAAACCAAATCAAACATACAAACAGCATTAACAAGAAAAAATACACACACACACACACACACACACACACACACACACACACACACACACACACACGGAGACACAGACACATATTCAAACAGTTGAAAATCAAAGATAAAATCTTGATGATAGCCATGGAAAATATCCTTCTAAGGATTCCTCATTTTTCTCAGAGTAAAAGCCTAAGTCTTCATTACGGTAAAAATAAAAACAACAAACTCTACTTGATTTTGTCCTTGTTCCTCCATCTTCATCTACTACTCTCTGCTTACTTCGTTGTACCACTCTAGCCACCTTACTGTTCTAAAACCAGGTACATTCTCACCTCCTCCACTCTTCACCCTTCCACCACCCCTACATCCACAAAGCATACTTCCTTGTCTTCTGTGAAAGACAGCAAAAATGGCTATCCCTGTCTGTATCCACAGCCCTTTGTAATGTGACTTTGCAGGTCCTCCATCAAGAAGTCAGGTCTATTTCTTCACCTTATAAATCTGGACTTGTCTTGTGACATGCTGTGAACAACAGAATGTACCAGAAGTAATGTGCCAGTTCTGAGCCCAGGCCTCAGAAGGTCCTGTGGTACTTCTGCTTTCTATTGCAGATCTCTGTACACCATAAGAACATGTCCAGGCTAATTTACTAGAGGATAAGAGATTATATGAGGCAAAGTCAAGCTGTCCTAGCTGAGACCCCATACAGAGTAGAGAGCACAGCTAAAATCAGTAAAACCAGATACCAGCTAATCTGCAACTGACCCCGGATGCATGAGAGAGCCCTACAGAGAAAAGCCAAGCCCAACTGAGACCAAAAGAACTGTCCAGCAAACCAGCTCATAGGTGCACAAATGTTTAATTGTTTTAAGCCACTGAGTTTTGGGGTCGTTTGTTATGTAATAGTTGATAATGATATACTTCTTTCAGCCTTTGCTCAAATGTCAATTTGTTATTGAAGTACACACTAACCACATTTCAGTGACAACCCTTATTTCCTCAGCATTCACAATGTCCCTTTCCCTTTATGTTTTTCCCATAGCACTTAACACTTTCTAACATACCATGTCATTTACTATTTATTATTTTTATTATTATTTCCTCCCACCAGAATGTAAATTCATAAGGGCAGGGATTTTTGTCTCTTTTGTACTCTTATATATCCTAAGCACCTTAAGGCCCTCAATAAATACTTGATAAATAATAAATATAGGAATCTTTTTTGTAAGAATATGGAGAATTAACAACCACACTGAATCTGCAGACCTAACTGTATACCTTTATCTGAAAAATGACTATTGTAATTGTTATTTAAAAGTATCAACTACCAAATGTTATAAGTATCCTACAAGATATACAGTGAAAACTTTCAGAATCTCTACTTTAGAAGGAAAAAAATAGAAATGGAGAGGAACCCTCTAGGAAGAAAATATTTATATGTAAACATAATAAAAGAAAATAAAGATTGATATTTAGATCAATCATCATTAAAATGTACCCAGGGAAGGCACCCTTATAGCCATTTTTCACTAATTAAAAATTACATGATAGCCATTTTAGGAACTATGAAATGACCAATTTTTATCTAGTATTTGTGTACAAAAAAAGACTATTACCATAAATGCAAAGATGATTAATAAGGATTGTCTAAGTCATATGACATAGAACTTGAAGGTATTCAAAAATATTTGCAGTTCATATTGTCTTAAATTATGTTCCAACAGAACTTCTATTAAACATATTAATTTTAAAAACTGATAAGTGGCAAAAAGCTAAGGATTAATTAGCAAATGAAAAGTTAATTCTATGTTATAAAGACACCACGTAACATTTTGTCCTTGTTTTTAAATGAATTAAAACATGCTTTAAACTACACAAGAAGCAGTTTAGCTGCTTTGCAAAATAAGATAACACAGTCAATGTATAAACTAACTCTTTCTTTAAATGTACATAACCACATTTCTTAGGCAGACTATTTTCTTCACTAAATAGGACTATCAAATATATAAGTATTTTCAAAGAAGGCATAAATTGATATCTTTAAATATACAGAAAATTTAAACTTACCTTCAACTTGACTCAAGTTTAATGGCTTAATTGTTAGGTAAACAATGGATCTCTGAGCTATTTGCATCCTGTAGTGATGACTAATGATTTCACCATCTTCTTCTAAGAAAAAGCAACCTTTTGATTGTACGCATTGCCACTCCTGAAATAAAGAAAATAAATTATTTTCAAATGATGTTTATTATATGTTTCCAGCATGCATAGCAATGAGGAAAACCTTGAGGAGGATATAAAAAAAATGTCAAATAGAGCCACTGACTTCCAGGAATTTGCAAAGTAATTGAGAGGTAAAAAAAAGACATGACACAATTCAATTATTACTGATAGTAGTATATAGTTAGAATGAAAAAAGAATTATATATTCAAAATAATATTATAATTTCAGTACCTAAAACAGTGCCTGGAACATTGTAGGTGCTCAATAAATGTTTGTGTGACTGATGTCGGGGGTGGGGGATCCATATAAACTCAGAGGGCATTCCATGAACTGTATCTTGAAGGATCAGCAGAATTTAGATATTGAAAAGTTAGGAAAAAACATAATGAAGAGAAGAAATAAGAAAAATAAAGTTCATGAGAGTGGAGGAAGTACTGAAACAAAGTAATAAACATGATGCTGCAATAATCAGAGTGAGATTAGTGTTTGGAACAAGGTAAAATTGAAGGACTGCTAAAACTGATATGTTGAAAGAAAAAGTGATAGGACTTTGCATTTAAAAAATAAAGTATGTGACAACCAAAATAATCGTTTCAAGTCTAGGTAACTAAAAGAACACTGAATAAGTCTCACAGATATAACAAAATGATAAGGATCAGTTTTGAGGAAGACCTTTCTTTAAGATTCGCTCTGTTATCTCTTGGTCTAGCCAAATCCCTTCCTCTGCTCCAAACTAATGTGTCTATTTGGGATTTCACAACTAGAATTAAGTATAACTTGAAGATGTACCTTATCTAGAAAGTAAAAAATTCTGTATTGAAAGTACGAGAAATTGTGCCATTACCACAGATGCGTGCAAAAATGCTTTTCACTTTACCATTAGTTAGTTTACCTATCTATACTGTAACATAAATTTCTATTCTACTGCTAATGACTTCCAAAAATATTAATGAGGTTTTGAAGTTACTTTACAAAGAATGGTTTTGAAAAATTATTTTGAAAAATTATCGTCTTTAATAATATTAAGATAACTGCTGAAAAGGTGTGTATTTGCTGTATAACAATAATATAAAAATATTATTAAGCCATTATAGATTTACATGGCACTGAAAAGATAAGAACAAACATAATTTACATCAAGACTGATTTCTCACTCACTTTTTTAAAGGCTAAATTATCCTAACGTACTTAAATATAACTTTTCTATTATATAAATCATAATTATTTTCATACTTTATATTATTTTCTTATTATCAAATACATTTTAAGTTAGAAATTTAAAAATAGGAGAAAATCCTCACAGTTCTACCAACATAGTTTGATTTTTATGTAATGTTTCCTAATATTGGCTTATATAAAAAACTATTTTTTATATTCTATTTAACACTATTTTATATTCTGCCTTTTCATTTAATGCTATATCTCAAACATTTTGCTATTGAAAAAGTAGCACAAAGTTGGAGGACTTATACATCCTGATTTCAATATCTACTACAAAGCTACAGTAATTAAAACAGTTTGGTATCGGCATAAAGACATATATAGAGAGAGACCAGAATAGAACAGAGAGCACAGAAATAAAGCCTAACATTTTTGGCCAAATGATTTTCAACAGGAGTGCCAAGACCATTCAATAAGGAAAGGATGTCTTTTCAACAAATGGGGCTGGAAAACTGGATATCCACATACAAAATAATGTGGACCCTTACCTGACACCATATACAAAAATTAACACAAAATGGGTCAAAGATCTAAATGTAAGTACTAAAACTATAAAACTCTGAGAAGAAAACTTAGAGAGGAAGGCTTCATGACACTGCATTTGGCAATGATTTCTTGAATATGACACTAAAAGCACAGACAACAAAACAAAATATAAACTGGAGTTCATCAAAATTAAAAATGTTTGTGTATCAAAGGACATGATCAACGTAGTGAAAAGTCAACCCGATAGAATAGGAAAATATACTTGCAAATCATGTATCTGAAAATGGCTTCATACCTAGAACATATTAAAAATTCCTACAATTCAACAACACAAACCCAATAAGGAATGTCATAGAACTTGAATAGACTATGAAATTCACAGAACTTGAATTTCTCCAAAGAAGATATATTGATGGCCAAAAAGCACAAGAAAAAAGTTCAACATTACATCATTAGGGAAATGTAAATCAGAAGCACAATGAGATACCACTTCATACCCACTAGGATGGCTATAACAAAAACAAAAACAGAAAATAAAAATGCTGACAAGGTTGTGGAGCAATTGGAACCCTTGTGCATTCCTGGCAGGAATGTAAGGTGGTGAAGCCATTGTAAAAAAGTTTAGCAGTTTTCCAAAACATTAAACATAGAATTACCATATGATCCAGCAATTCCACTTCCGGGAACATATTCAAAAGAATTGAAAGCAGAGACTCAAACAGATATTTGTACATCCACCTTCATAGCAGCATTGTTCATAATAGCCAAAAGGTAGAAAGAATCCAATTGTCCATTGATGGATGAATGGGTAAACAAGATGTGGCATATATATATATATATTTCATTGTGTGTGTGCGTGTATATAAGGGAAAGAAATTCTGACACATGCGGCACATGGATGAACCTTGAGGGCATCATGCTAACTGAAATAAGCCAGACACAAAAGGACAAATATTGTATGATTCCACTTATACGAGATAGATAGAGTAGTTAAATCCAGAGATGGATGGTGGTGATAGTTGCACAACATAAATGTATTTAATGCCACAAATTACATACCTAGAAATGGTTAAGATGTTAAATTTTGTATATCTTACCACAATAAAAAAAAAGCTTTGCTAAGCAATATTCAAATTTTCAATTTAACTGGTTCTGTAATTACCCATTGAGTTGGTATACCATTACTTTCTTAACTATTTCTAGAATATTGAACATTTAGGTTATTTCAAATTTCTCATCAGTATAGATAGTGCTGAAATAAATACTATTTTATCTAAATGTTTTTCTTCTAATGAATAATATCCTGCAGAAGGACTTCTAGGCAAAAAAAGTATTTATAATAGAAATATATTCCAAAATTAGAGGCTAATGATGTGTTCTCATATTGCTTTGAAAACAGTGATGCTAATTTTATACCACCAATTGTGTATAATGTAGTAACTTTGTCATTACCATAATTTGGTTAGTAGTGTTATCATTTAAAAAGCTGCATGGTAGTGAGGGATGATTTCTTAAGCAAGGTGTGGCATACAAAATATTCATTATAGTATTTCATACATTTATATGGTATTGTAATGCTTTTGTATTAAACTATATTAATGCAATAAAAATGGTATAATAATAAAATGATATTGTAATAATTTTTGCATAACTTTGAATTTTCAGATTACTAGCAAGGCTGACCATTTCCCCATGTGTTTGTTATTTTGTTTCCTTTTTGTGTGAACAGCCTATTCATCTTCTATTCTCATAGCTCTATTGAAGCTGTTTTTTTTTTTCTTACATATTTTAATAAATTCTTTCTACTATTTTAGATATTAACCTCCCTTTGTAAGCTTTATTGCATGTATTTTCTCTATTTCCTTTTATTTTAGTTTTGGTTCTTTTTCAACTTATTTTAGTTTTCCATTTTTATATTCATCTTTTCTTTAGAGATTTCATCTTAAACTGAATTTTAAGAAATTACCATTATTGCTGAACTATTACTCAAGCTTTCTAGTCAGTCATTAATCACATACACTGTCACACCTTTGGGGTATAAAAGATATGTGTACTTTTAATTCTGAGAAATTAAAATGTGACCTTAAATTATTGGAATTCATCTTCATAAGTATATAGCCCATGACAGAAACAAGTCATTATAAATGATATTTTAACAACATCCCTATGAGGCAATATGGGGTAGATATAAATTAGTCATTTTAATAAACAGAGAAATTGAGGTACCCAGAGGTTATACTGGTTCAGACTTTTAGAAGGAGTTTGTAGAAATATCAGGTCTAGAGTCTGAGACTTTGGGATCAATGCTTTTACCATTAGATCATGTTTCCAAAAGAAAATATACTCAGGGTACTAAATTAAAAATTTTTATAACACAATGAGGTTTAAATTTGGGCTCGAGCCAAAAGTTCAACTATTAATGATGAGTAAGAGCATGTACATACTTTCAGTTAGCCTTTCTGTAAATCTCTTGGATGAGAATACATTATGGACTAACAATAGATGCTTACATTACCTCAAAGCCAATTGGCCTTGATATAATGGACCTTGGATGGTGAGGGTTGCTACAGATAAGAAAGGAAAGATATACTCATATTTAGGTAAGTTACCCTTTGAGACAGTTTGAACTAAGATTCTGACATCAAACGAAAAACATTTGTTTTCCTTTCAATTGATTTTTAGCGTTATGAGACAAAATTTCATCTAATATATTTTATGAATATATTTTTTATGTGTATCCATCTGGAATGGTAAGGGATACTAGTTTAGAATTACTGAATATTAAAGGTAGAAGAAGTCTAAAATGCAGTCTAGTCCAGACTTCTCTTTTGACTGATGAAAGTCTGAAAAATAAAGTGATAGGCTTGAGTTAGAATTCTCGTTGACCGTGGAACCAAAGCTGAAACCTAGGTCTCCTTACTTTCTCTCCAAACTACAAGTTATATTCAAAATTATGTTCTTTTTTCATACTTAAATATCTGCCATAAATTTTTAAAAAGTAGTACTTAAAAAACTTTAGGTTTATGAATTATTATATTAAAGTATGATAAAGCTTTATCATTTGGAATTATCCATATATTGAAGCGTTAAGATAAAGAAACGATTTGGTTTTCTTACTTTAAAAAATGTAGGTTTTAGTAGCAGGAAAATTTGTTAAATTTGTACTGTAATCATGAGTGTAGCAGCCTATTCTCTTCTTTAAAATGTTTAAATGAAACTGAAAAATAATACACTTTGCCAGGTACACCGGTAGTGAACATAATTTGTGGCATTTGGGAAACTCAAAGATGGAAAAATTTTTCCATGTGCTTATAGTACTTCTGGGGGCAGTGTCATGACCTGACAGGAGATGCCTTTATAAAATTTAGCTGGGAAGTGAGTTAAACATTTTATCAGAGGTATTTCCTAAGTTCTAATTTTAGAAAAGGTACACGTAAAATGAAATTTATAAGTTTCTTTGGAAAGACATCCAACCTGTACATTACAATACATGGTTAATAGGCTGGAAAATGGTAGGTCACCAGCTATTAAAAAATAGAAGACAAATGCTACATTATTTATATCAACCAAACTTCAAGTAATAATCAGATTATTTTGAATACTAAATAAGAGTACTAGAAAAATTTGTAGCTCTCCTGTTTAAAAGGAAGCATTCAAATTCTTAAGATCTGCCAGAGTTATTAAAAACACAATGCTTATTCGAACTAAATTTCCTTTAAAATAGACTTTCAATCACACGAAGCTTTTTCTCTAAAACCTAGGCTGAAATGTTAATAAAAAAAAAAAGTACTGACAAATTGGCTGGTTCATTCAAATAGATCAATTCGAAAGGACTATAGATTAAGTTGACAGTTTGAGTTTTATGAGAAAAATGGAAGAAGGTTGAGTTAAAAAATTTTTAGAATGACAGACTAAGAAATTCCATGTATAATATAATTTTTTGAAAACATAAAGCAAAAATAAAATAGTGGCTTGTAATTCTTATATAGGGCATAAGGTGGTGCTATTTTCTACTGATTCTGGTAAATTCACATAAAAGGAAAAAAGAAATGTTAATACATTTATTTGTCATATACAAATTTTACTTATTTTCATTCACAATGTATAAGAAAATACCAAAAAGCACAAATTAAAAATAGTAAAGTTGAAAATTTTAGCAATCAAAAAACTTACATATATCAGTTTTCTTAAAACACCTCAGAGAACATGATTTGTTTTGACAAAAAATTCTGTATTATTATTAAAGTTTTAAGTAAGATAGAATTACTATGCAGTAGATCTGCCACAGATTCATAGGAAGATCTTATACATCATAATCACTATCATCACTGTTGGTTTTGATAAAGATACCTTATGTCATATATTTTAGAAAGCTATTTGCTTTTCATTAAGACAAGTAGGTAAATAGTTATTGAACTTTTTATTATTAAAGAATTATAAACTATTCATACTTAAAAACAAAAGGTTAAATAAATGATTTATAAAGGGAAAATTGATATGGAGTGTCACCTAAGACAAGTTGAATTGATCAACATTTTGAAAATTTGAGAAACTTTTGTAATAAAATTATTATTTGGAGTCTTCACAAAAATTAAGTTAGACAACCATTTCAAGTTTAAAATGTTTATATTTGTATTGTACATATAGACATACATAATATGTCAAATAACATTCACGTACACCATATACAATGTTGTATAACATGTTTATGTTATATAATACATACATTTATGTACATACATACATATATGTAAAATATATTTATAGGCACATTTTAATTAGAAGTCTGAATATAGGAAGTATTGCATCTTTGAAGCATACAATTCATGATTTGGGGCTTTCTCTAATTCTAGTCATGACTGGCAACTAAAGCTATTCCTCTCTCAAAAAAAAAAAAATCCTTCTTGTACAATATAAAACCTAAGCAAATGGACAGAATACAGGATTAAAAAAAGAATAGTGATACAGTACCTATGTATGGTCTATAGAATGTAATACATGTATAATCCCTATAAGGGTCTTATTTTCCTCCTGTAATTCAGGTCCTTTTCCAATTGTGTGAATTTACAATTTAAAATCTGGCTTATACATACCCTATTACAACAACAATTTTCTAATTTCTAAAAGACCCTTCTTCTCCCAATTCCATACCTCTCCACTCCACATGAAATTGAAATGCCCAAATTTGTTTAAAATAGATTTAAGGTATTTGAAGAAAATTAATTTAATAATTCTTTAAGTAACTTATTCTATCAACCTCAATAACTACACCAATAACCACGTACTTATCAGAGTTGTTATGAAAGTTAATATATAAAATTTATAAAGTAATTTCAAAGAAAAATGCAAAGAACCAAATCCTGCTGAATAACAAAAAGGTCACAGAATTTTTAAAAAATCACTTTAACTCATCTAAAAAATATCAGATAGTGAACAACAGTGGGCAATATCAAGATCAGAAATAAGATATAAAAAGTCAGGTAAGTAATATGAAGGCTATGAAGTATTTCCAAAAAACATTAAGTTTTATGTCATTGAATTTAAAAGTTAACAGTATGCCATCTTCTTTTAATCATTGAATTCTCCTAGTATCTTTTACCTACTTTCCACTTATTAAGAGCACCACTCCCTGCTCTTAGGTACAAAACTTAAGTAGTCTTTTGTTATACAATCACTATGGCCTACAGACTAATTTTGGCACTGTAAGATTTGTCTCTTCCCTATTATGTTTAGGTACTTCCCTAGGCCTAGCTATCATCACTTTATATCTGGATAACTCTATCTGCCTCTCAGATATTCTTCCTAATTTGAGATATCTGTACACTATACACAATAGATTAACTTTCTTAAATTATAATTTCATCATGAAATTTCCATATAAAGACCTATAGCCAGTTCTATTATAATATTAACACTATTTATTAAAGTGAATTCTATGTCCCTGATTGAATCTTTCAAAAACATACTAAATATAATTATTTGCAATCTATAAGTTAAGGAAACTGAGACTCAGAAAGGCTGCTGACTAAATTCCTAAAGATCACACAGTTATTAAGTGACAAAGCTAAGATCCAACCACAGGTCTGTCTCTATCCGAAGCTCTTAGTTACGACAGGGCTTGGCACAGAGTAGTCAATGAATAGTTGTTAAACAAATAAATGAATAAATACTATGCTATACTACTTCAATGTATCAATAATCAAATAAAAATTTTTATTTTTTAATTCAAGGCTAATATTTTATAACTAAGCAAAATAGCTGGCATACATTACCTTTTTAGTAAATAGTTGTTGAGTAAAACTAAATTAGAGGAATTTTATTGGTAGGGGCACAATTAACACGAGCATGACACAGACAAAAAGTCTTAGTATGGCTTTAATATAATCCATATTAATATTTATTTATATCTCTCCTTATACTAGCTAAACATATTTATTTACACTTTGAATCAGGTAAACCACAATTATTTAATGAAGTTAAATTTTATTAACATCTAATTTAGTTGCAAAATACAAAAAGCTTCCATTAGTGGAAAATAATATTACTGGAACACGAAATATTGTGTGTGAACATGCTGGACATGCACACCAAATTGCTTAGGGTGTATAGATTCCTAAATAGTCTGAACAAAATTCCTTGGAGATAATGTTTTAAAATTTTAATATAGAACAAATGTCACTGTCTAGCAATTTAAAGATATAAGGGACTTCAGAGTTCAATAACAAATACAGAGTTGTTATTTGAAACAAAAATGTAGCTCTTGAGAACAATCAGTTCAGTTTTCTAACAGCAGTTATAGTATGTGGTCATAACCATTTTTCCCCCTTTTACAGGGGTCTCTAGGTACACATTTTTAATG
>NW_011888932.1:2032666-2094485 GCF_000151845.1 Pteropus vampyrus | reverse complement strand
ACAGTATGCCATCTTCTTTTAATCATTGAATTCTCCTAGTATCTTTTACCTACTTTCCACTTATTAAGAGCACCACTCCCTGCTCTTAGGTACAAAACTTAAGTAGTCTTTTGTTATACAATCACTATGGCCTACAGACTAATTTTGGCACTGTAAGATTTGTCTCTTCCCTATTATGTTTAGGTACTTCCCTAGGCCTAGCTATCATCACTTTATATCTGGATAACTCTATCTGCCTCTCAGATATTCTTCCTAATTTGAGATATCTGTACACTATACACAATAGATTAACTTTCTTAAATTATAATTTCATCATGAAATTTCCATATAAAGACCTATAGCCAGTTCTATTATAATATTAACACTATTTATTAAAGTGAATTCTATGTCCCTGATTGAATCTTTCAAAAACATACTAAATATAATTATTTGCAATCTATAAGTTAAGGAAACTGAGACTCAGAAAGGCTGCTGACTAAATTCCTAAAGATCACAC
Organism: Pteropus vampyrus; assembly: GCF_000151845.1. NCBI lineage: Eukaryota > Metazoa > Chordata > Mammalia > Chiroptera > Pteropodidae > Pteropus > Pteropus vampyrus. The sequence continues at coordinate 2,093,989 of NW_011888932.1, read as the reverse complement.
AGTTATTAAGTGACAAAGCTAAGATCCAACCACAGGTCTGTCTCTATCCGAAGCTCTTAGTTACGACAGGGCTTGGCACAGAGTAGTCAATGAATAGTTGTTAAACAAATAAATGAATAAATACTATGCTATACTACTTCAATGTATCAATAATCAAATAAAAATTTTTATTTTTTAATTCAAGGCTAATATTTTATAACTAAGCAAAATAGCTGGCATACATTACCTTTTTAGTAAATAGTTGTTGAGTAAAACTAAATTAGAGGAATTTTATTGGTAGGGGCACAATTAACACGAGCATGACACAGACAAAAAGTCTTAGTATGGCTTTAATATAATCCATATTAATATTTATTTATATCTCTCCTTATACTAGCTAAACATATTTATTTACACTTTGAATCAGGTAAACCACAATTATTTAATGAAGTTAAATTTTATTAACATCTAATTTAGTTGCAAAATACAAAAAGCTTCCATTAGTGGAAAATAATATTACTGGAACACGAAATATTGTGTGTGAACATGCTGGACATGCACACCAAATTGCTTAGGGTGTATAGATTCCTAAATAGTCTGAACAAAATTCCTTGGAGATAATGTTTTAAAATTTTAATATAGAACAAATGTCACTGTCTAGCAATTTAAAGATATAAGGGACTTCAGAGTTCAATAACAAATACAGAGTTGTTATTTGAAACAAAAATGTAGCTCTTGAGAACAATCAGTTCAGTTTTCTAACAGCAGTTATAGTATGTGGTCATAACCATTTTTCCCCCTTTTACAGGGGTCTCTAGGTACACATTTTTAATGCATCCTAGCACTTTCCAGTTAATGTTTTATACTTCTGTAGCTATTATTTTCTGTTGAAAGATAACTAGTAAAGGTTGAGTCTAGAAAGGGAAAACAAAGGAAGAAGATCAATATTAACACTACAAATATTGACTTAGCAAAGTGACTTTGTTGTCTTTCTCTCAGAGGAATTGATATTGAATGAATGATTTCTTTATAAGAAACACCTATAAAAAGTATTTGCTAAACGAAACAAAAAATTGCTTGGCAAAGTACATAATTAGATAATCTATTCAACTTCAAAAATTGAAGAGTCATCATTTTCAAACTAAAAGCCTTTTAATAATATTCTTCTTCATCATTTTCACTTTAAAGTAATAGAATTGGCTTATAGATAGAAATGCTACAATCTATAGAAAAACCTCAAAGAATTACTTCACAAACTTTACTGGTTCTCCATAGACACCAAATAGTTATTAATACACTTAATGGCAATTTTTTTCAGAAAAAGTCATAGTTATTAATTTAAAATACTATACCTTTAGTGAGTCTGGCTCAGTTAACTTTGAGTTTTGGTTACTATTAGCCCCCATGGTAAATGTGAAAGAAACAGATGTTTTGAACTTTCTGCTTGTTGCCAGTAAAGAGCTCTTGGTATCACCTGTAACAAGTAAGAGTTATTTGGTCTCATATTACAAAAAGTTGTCAATAGAAAGTTTGTTTCTAAACACGGTGTAGTATAAAAGGTCTGTGTATTAACTTTGTTCTCTTTATTCTTCCAACTGAAATAAAGTCAGAAGTTTTATATTTATCAGGCTTTAATAATCCCTAATTTATAGGCTATTAATAATATTATTTCAATATGTCACCTTTTAGCCTGAAATTTTAGTTTTAATAAACTATAATGAGCATAGCCAAGTTCTATAATAAAATTTTACATCAATAGATTTTTACAGCTGAGTCTAGAAATGGTAGCTGAAACGTTGTAGTCTCATTTGTTTTATCACTGATAAGATGGAAGGAAAAATTTATCAGAACATAACCCTCCATTCTTGATCAAGAAATTTTAGTGTCAAAAAGTAAATACCTTTATTTGAGAATGTTTCTTGATCAGTTTTTCTTGTGATTCTAGGTGATGGTTTTGGTACTGGTGATAGATCCCATTCAGGGGGCCCTTCAATGTGGCTCCCAAACTGTTGACGCTTCAGTTTACTGTCAACCTCCAGTTTTTCTAGAGTAGTTTTGAGACATTTCTCATTGGTTGTCACATATAATTTACAAAACTACAAGAAATAAAAATGTAGTCTAGTGATAAAACATTCAATCATACATTTGGGAAAAAGCAAATGCACATTAGTAGGCAAGGGAGAGACTGATGGAATATATTTCCTATTGAACTAGGTTACTCATTTTATTTTTTTGAATCAGACTGACCACCCTCAAGTGACCTAGTGAAATGCAGCCATGATTCAAAGAGGAAGTCATACTCTGAGTAAAAATAAAATGTTACACAAAGAGAAATGATTTATTATTTTTTTACAAGATGTGTAGACTTGCATTTGTTCTAAATAATTTTTATGATTCTTCTACCTCAGAAAAGGTATATTTCTGAGAAGAGTCTCTATGTTTGTGTGTGTGTGTGTATGTGAACATGCATGTATTTTAACTTACTTATATTGTTTTTAATGTAGTCATCAGATTATGGTTGTGGGACTAGAGAGATTAAATTTCAAGTACAATTAGTATACAATAAATTAATATGTCATTGCCAATATTAAAAAGATATGTCCCTTTAAAAATACTTCTCCTATACAGTAAACAAATTTACATCAATATGAACTTATGTACCTTGATGTAGTCAAATTTGCCATCAGCATTTACATCAGCCAAATTTATTATGGCATTTACTTCTTCTCGAGTCATCTTCTCACCTCTCTGAAAAAACAAGATTTATTTTAAAGCCACATGACTATCATTTTGTTATGCATGGGAGAGTGGAAATTCATTTTAATCTATTCTGCAACTAAGTTTGAATATATGGCTTCATTATAAATCTCAGAATAAGTATTATGTCAAGCAAGAATGAAACCATTATATAAAACAAAATTTCATAATTTTATTAAATTTTGTAAAAGTGTGCTGAATTCAGTTTACTAAATTTCAACAATATGTAACATAGATTCAGTAATAACTACTATTAAATTTAGAATAATGATATTTTCTCACATTGTACCAAGAAACAAGATGGATTCTAAATCCCATTTATATTTTCTCTTTTACTCATCACACATGAATCACTGATTTACAGAATAGTGAGCAGGAAAGAACTGCAAAGAAGCATGGGGAGACTGCAACATGGGCTCAATTTTATACTTTATCTTTTACTTACAAAGCACCTTTCATCCAAAAGGATCCTTAAGCACTTGATAAACAACATATATGTGATTCATTTCACCTATCAATGAAACAATTATTTTTAACGTGCAGTCTTTGGTTGCCAAAGGTAGATTCCAAGCTGTTTTGCAAAATATGCATTTTACAAAACCATTTCACAGATCTTACCTTCGTTAGAAGTTTATAAAGGTCAGTGTGTAAAACAGAGCCATCATCATTTACATCTAATTGCTTAAATGATTTCAGCAGTTCTGCTTTTGAAGTAGGTTTTTCCTTTCTTAAAATTATACAAAAATCATCAAAATTCAGTTTGACAGTTTGAGGAGTCCAATACTTATTAATAGTCTTTTGGGATGTTTTATAGTAACATTTGGAATTGGTATTTAAGTGTATTTTTTCTTTAAACCATTATATATTACAATACTATACAAAAGCATATACATATCAATATTTTACCTTTGGTGTTGACAATCTAGTGAGATGTATGCCTGGCTTTTAAAAACAAACTCTGTGTGTGTGTGTGTGTGTGTGTGTGTGTGTGTGTGTGTGTGTGTGTGTGTGTGTTTTACCGGTTAAAAATTCTTAATTTATTAATGCCAGAATTAAACAGATTTTTCCTATTCTGACCATTGGTTCTCAACCTACATAGTTTAATTAAGTGACAATATCTAATTTACTTCATAAGAGTGCCTGGTGGAGAAAAAAAATTAAAAACACCTATGCACTTAATTGTTTTGAGGACATAAGAGTAACCACAAAAATCATAAATTATTACTTTTTTTGGCTCAACAAATATCATTGCTAGATATTAGAGTTTCAAGAGCATTATGTCTCAAATGTCAAGTATATGCACAAAAATTATCTACTTGCAGTTACAGCCCTGCTAAAAATCAAGAATGTCAACGAACTTTGAGAGAAGACTATTGTAGACATGCAATGGTCAAATTACTTCTCATTTTTAACCAGAACATTAAAAAATAGTCCTATAACCAGTTATTCATGAGACATACCTATTTTAAAAGCCATGTCCTTATATCTATGAAAGGCAAAGAATTATGATGTGACAAAGGCTTTGCATATTTTCATATGTCATATCACACTAGATTATAATGGTGTCAAATGACCGTAGTTATTTGTACAGTTGAATAGGAGTAATTTGGTAATTTGCAAATAATCAAATCTCTGCATATGAAGACTTAAGACTATTTAAAATGAACCAGTGATAACTTTCCTAAGCACTATAAAAGGAATTAACAGAATTTTAAAATATATCACTTTCCTGAATTGTGCTTCCAACTTCTATTATAAAACCTTATGTTGGATCTTTCCAAACTTAGATGAGATTTCATAAGATTCATGCATTGTCAATCAGCACTAAAAAATTATAATCTGGATAGTCTACAATTTAATGTAATCATTTAATATATATATAACAAATTAACTAAAGAAATATCCTCAAGGAAATAGTAATCATATCAGGGTAATAAATACAGCTATCTGTGAGTCCATTTTGTTGAACATTCACCATGCACAAGCATAACAGTGTTTTTTTTTTCAGAGATACAAGCTTCTTGGCTCCTAAAAAGTTTTATAATCTAAATACAAATTCCACATCTGAAGTGTAAAATTGCTACCTGTGGTTGCTATTTATGGTTAATACTAAAAGTCCACAGACTGAGAGAAATGTTCCTATTCTCCAGATTATGCCAGAGTATCACACTTAAATAATTTAAAATTTTGACACAGAAACAGGAAGAAGATCATTATCCAGAGGTGACTTTCAGAGCTAACAAAAGCTGTAGCTGTAGTAATTGCCATCTTCCACTCACCTAGAAAGCTTTTGTGGAAATTTGTAATAGTAGAGATAATATATATATTTTTTTATTTTCGCAGGTTTGTTCTGGATGTAGACAAAAGCCTTGATTACCATGCTTCCCTAAGAATAAAAGATAAGTATTTTGCCTATTGTATGTCTTTTAGCATTCGATCCCCAGCCAAACTCCATCCTTTAAAGTTGGGAATACAAGTAGGACCTAAATGAAGTTATGATTACAAAGCAAAAGTCCCTGTAAAAGAAAATGCTATTTCATCCAACTTTGAGAAAATAGGTGTGTAACTCTTTTCCACAAGTGGCAGCTCAACATATGTTTGGTGCTATCTTCAATAACAAAATATTTTTAAAATATATTGTTAATTACAGAACACCTTTCTCAGAATAAAATTCGTTATGCCAAAACATGTACTCAGTAAGGAGACATTCCCATATCTACGAAGTAGGTATAACTTAGTAACTACTAACCTAACTTTAACCTCTAGTTTAAGAATTAGTTGGAGCCCATTAATAAGTCTTATAAAAGTGAAAACATTATATAACTGTAGATGTTTAAAGGTTTACACCAAGATACTTTTGCCAGGGTTTACCTTAAACTTTGACATGAGTATATAATATCTGTATTATTTAAAACTTGGAGGAAAAAAAGAGGAACTCTTAAAGTCCTGGTAATGGTATTGCTCTATCTGACCTTGAAATGGAACATCAAAGCACATGTTTTGTACCTAAATGGCAGAAGGATATAGATGAAAGACATAGTAAAAAGAGACATCGCTGGTTCACACTACTACTTTTTAAAAATCTAGATTATCTGAAATCAGTCATGACAATGTTACAAAGAGTATTCCACCATAAAACCAAAAGTGTATATAACACTGAAAAGACAAACACTGCAGTATTATCCTTCCAGATAATTCTATAAGACTGATAGCATCTTAGTAATACATATTCATTGTCTCATAAACTAAATGTCATAGTAGCGGAAGGCATGTTAAACTTTTCAACTTAGTAGATTTTTGTGATCTCAGCCCATTTTCAAAAGAATAAAGAGAAAAGATTAAAACTATAGTTTATAGTAAAATATAATCTTACTAAAATAAAATCTTTTCAATTTTCATATTCTCCAAAACGAATTTTCTCAAATAGAGATTTCATACAAACCCGAGACATTGCAAAATTGTCAGATTTCTTATTTAAGGAAACTGCGTCTAAGGATGGCAAAATAACTCATAATTTCTCTACTTACAAAGTTAACCTTTATGAAAATAACATGAGTATTCAGTGTTATCTGGTATTGTTGTTTACCACTCTCAAGACTAAAGACCTCCAAGTCATTGGATACACCTGGCAAGAACCAAATTCATTTTTGGGGGGATATTTGCAATCAGAGGAATATGATAATGGAGAGAAGTAATAAAAGATCATTCCCCTCCTCTTCTACAAAAATCAAAACAAAACCAGAACTATTAATTCTCTTTTCAAATTTCACTTATTTCCTAATACTTTTACAATCATTCACCTCATTTTTATATATCCTTTACATTTTCATAGTATAGGTTAAATTCAGAGTAGTGATTCAAATAACAAACATGTTTTAATTCTATTGTTATAAATCTTAAAGTACTAAAATGAGAATTAGAAAAAATATTAAGTAATTGATAGAAGCTTTAAAAATACTATTCTAGTCTGTATAAACATTGAAATTTTTATTTTGAAGGTCCTAGGATACGTAACTATATAAAATGGCACAATAACATAAGTAGTAGTTCCATTGTTCAAATCACTAAAATTCAACAACATAATTCTAATTTCAGTCTTTCTGCTCTATTAACTTTCAATAAATAAGGCAAAATAATTAATTTAAAAAATTATTTTTACCTAAGTAAAGTTGCTCTTTAGAAATAATGTTTTCTAAGCTGCTTTTGAAAACAGTTAAATAGGCAGCTCTACAATTCATATAAAATATTTCCTCTTCAGTTAGTGGAAATTTCTTTGTTTGAGGACTCTCTGAAAGTGTTGATTTCTGAGTGGAGAAAGCTGCATCACTTCCAGGACTGGTGGCCATTCTATGAGAAAATAATTTAAAAATTTAGTTTAGTCAATGTTAATCCCCTAAAATGCAAATGGTACATTGCCTTTCAAATGGGAAAATCAAGACATTAAAGTTTATATATGTGGGGAAAAAAACATGAACATCACATATGCATAATGTTGTATTATATGTTAAACTAGGACAAGCCTCTGGTGATACATGTATGTGTGTGTGTGTACACACACACACACACACACACACACACACACACACACATATATATGTATATATGTACATATATACTGATATATTTACACACACATATACCAAAAGAACAAAGCCAAAACAAAGATGTAACATTAATACAAAAGAAGAATCATAGGGCAAAAAAAAAACCCAAAACAAAAAAAAACCCCACACATCTATTCTCACAAAATAGGACAGTCATTTGACACTCTTTGTAGGGTTGTCATGAGAATTAAATAAGTTAATACATGTGAAGCATATAGAACAGCACTTGGCACAAATTAAGCACTAAATAAACTATAGATAGAGTGAACTTCCATAGTAATTAGAATGTGGATATAATATGATAAGCAGTCGGCATCAATGTCTACAGCAGGATCAACCAGGTCATATTCACATCTGAATAATGTGGCCCACATTTTAAATGAATTAATTTTTAAAATTCCATTTATAGTGTTACCATGAGATTTTACTGTGTTCCATTACTAATAATAATGTTTGGGGTTTATATAGCACTTCTGCTCATAAGAGCTTAAAGAAATGTCACACACTATGATTTATCCCTACCCACTACAATAGTGAGGTATTTTTTTTGTCCATTTTACAGATAAGGAAATCGGAGGACACAGTGTCACCAAGCTAATAATAGTAAGTAGCAAAAGGCAGTAAATTTCTATAACAGTTTCTTCTTTATTAATGTGAATGAAAGCTTCTTGTACAATAGTTACTATGAGGCACTAAATTGTGCTGGTGGTCTAACGGTTTCCAACACTATTTTACCCAGCTTTGACTTTTAAAAATACATTCCAATCTAATAAATTTAATATTTCAAGTTCAACAATAAGACGACACAGGTAGGGTCCCCTTCAGGACTCATTGGATTCTTACTCAAGAGGCCTAAATCACTTGCACCTTCTTGAATTATATAGGTCTTTTACACTTGGGAAAGAAAGATAATCGCTTATCATGGATGAAGTACCCTATTTATAATACACAGACCGCCTGCCTGACACTTTCATATTACACCAGATTTAGAAGGACCCCATAGGGATGTGGAGTCACAGTCTGGTTACTGCAAATTGGTGTAACTATAATTAAGCATCAGAGTTTTAAACACATATGCGTACACTTATCTCCTCAAAAATGTGAAAAAAACCGTTCCAAATAAGGGAGAATTAATGTTAATTTTGCAGCAAGCAATTAAAAATGTAAGTATTTTTTTAGGATTGTCGTCGAATGCTCTTTCCAAATAAGGTCACTCCCTCTTGTGGAAATCCCACGGCAGAATTGTTTCAGAATTCTGTTCTTTCCTTTTCTGTGACGAGAGACTAAACTGAAGCTTAAATATATAATTGCACCCCCTCAGGCTCGGAAACCTCCTTCATTTAAAACTCCAGCCGGATACTCAGACGGGGGCCTACAGAACGGCTCCATAAATAACCAGCCACACAATAGCAAGAAAAATAAACTAACAAGTGCCTATGGCTTTTAAAGGGCCAAGTGAAAACAGTGCCGGCCATCCAGTCACCGTCCCTACACAGCGATATATGTTCACAACTGATCTCGGGCAATAGCTCCCTATTTTTGTATTCCTCTGGGCATAAAAGTGCGTTTACAGGTACGTTTTAGGTACCTACGTGGACCAAGTGTTAGTACGACATAGGAGTAAAAGAAGCAGGTGGGAGAAAAGGAAGCCGAACAGAAAAAAGCGGAACGGGCAAAGATAGACAGCGAGCTGATTGCTACCTAATTCCAGCTCACAAACGAGGAACCGCAGCCTGTTTTCTGCACGGATTCCACAACCAGCTCACGGCAGTCGGACAGACCTCGGCCTTTCTTTAATTACCATGGCAACTGCACTTCTCCACCACCGGAAATAAAATGCAGAGCACCTCCCGAAACGGTCCGGCTAGAAATATGCGGATCGTTAATCCACAGTGAACGGAGACGGTTCTATCGTTCCTCTATTGGGGACCGTTATGGCCAGAGTCGTGAGAGAGGGTCCTGTATTGCACTGGCAAAGAGACTGGATGCGGTCCTAGATGGAGACTCCCTTCTTCCTCGCATGCACTCGGATCCCTTGTCGCGGAGACTTTGTTTCCGGCGGGCCTCGTTAAGTGTGACACGACGCCGAGCGCCCGCAGGCCCGCGCTTTTTAGGCTTCTGCGTTTTCTTCTGAAGGTTGTTGGTTTTCGGAAGGAATTGCTCAGTTCGTTCCCGCGGCGGTGGTTCCCTGAATGTCGAAATGCCGTAGGTACCTCCTCCCCAAGTATTGTTGTTTGAGCTCCTTCTTGAGCAAGAAGAGCAGATATTATGTGCCTCAGTATTCTTTTTCGTTTTCTACTTTTCTGAGTATAAACTTGTCTGCTTCGACGGTTCCTGGTGCTTGGTACCATCAACCCACTTCTTCATCTTCTAGCCCTAGTAATCTCGTAGTCTTTGTCTAGATTCTCCAAGGCTTTTGACAGATTTTATAGACTGTGGGCTGTATTTAGTGATGTATTTAATGCTTGAAATAATTTCAAATTTGGTTAACATACCGAGAATGGAACAGTAGATTGAAATACGCTGTATAATTTGATAAAGCCCTTTAGTGCCTGTGTTAGTGTGGTGAATTCACATAAACTTGTGGGAAAACTCAAGGACTGGGTCTCTGACCTGGATTCCAGCTCTCAAAGGAGGAAGTGTAGCCAATTCTGGACTTCAATTTTCATATTACTGCCCTGTAGGAACTTTTTTAAGTTCAATAAAGAATTTTTTCTTTAGGGCGGGGTGATTAAGATCTAACACGTGAAATTATCAAGTTGTCCCTTGTCCCCAAGTTGACTTATGTACCCCTTCCTGTGCACTTCTAGAGTAACCTTTTCCTCTGTTATTTTCAGGTGTGAGCCAAATGCAAAGTAACACAGTGGAGGAAATATTTGTATCAAATAGGAATTAACATTAAAGTGGAAAGATGTAAATCTTTATGATTTACATTTAACAATTTACCTGCATTTTCTCACTGAATCCTAAAAAGGACTTTGGGAGGTAGGGGCTGCCATTATCTCTACTTTCCAGATATGGAAACTCAGCACTTAATTTGGTGTCCTACACACTGGTAGTTTATACATCTGTGTTTCACTTACATCCTTAAAAGATATGGATTATTGAAGAGATTTTCCTTTCTCCAGAATTAAGCAAAAAGACTTATCTCTCTACTGCTGCACGAGAAAAAAAACCAGTTAGCTCTTTTGTGAAGTTGCATGGATAATGTAGCAAAATCCCTGTTAAGCCGCAATACAATGAAAACTGGTGTGTATTTGCTTAATAAGTGGTGACACTTCCTGAACTATGGTCCTGTTCTGTTATAGGTAGTGGGAAACCAAAGAACTATTAAAAGTGGAATTTTAGGACAACTTTCAAAAATATATTAACAGGTACATATTAGGAGAGTTTGTGGTAAATATATTTTGACAATAAATACATGACCTTAAAGTTGAGGTTGACATCAAAGGACACATATCCAACATAGAATTTATACTTAGAATATATAAAGAACTCTTACAACTTAACAGTAAAAAGACAAAAACCTTATTAAAATAATATCAAAGACTTGAACCATTACCTAATGAAAAGTTATATGAATGGCAAGTAAGTATGTTGTTAGACCAGGAAAATGAAAATTAAAACTATATTGAAATGCTGTTTAACACCCAGTGGAATGACTGTATATACAGCTTCATTTTAAGAATACTAGGTGAATACCGAATCTTAGTAAATAGATTTATTTTGCACAGAGGTATGGGTTAGCACTTACAAAACTAGTTTCTGTGTATTCTAGGCTTGAGCAAATAATAGGTATTGAAGATAATGGGATCTTGGTTTTCACTGTTGGATAGACAAATTTAAAATATTTTGGCTGAGTATTGGAAATATCACTATGAAATCATAGATTTATATATATGTACATATATAAATACAAGTAGATAGAAGTGTGTGTGTGTGTTTTCTGTTTTAGCTCTGTCCATTGTAAGCAATGACAGAAGTAGCAGTGAACACAAGTATTGCCCAGATCTTGATTTCTAAATACCATTATCCACAGAAAACTGAGTCTCGTTGAAACAAAAGCTAATTCTAGAGCCCAGACAATATTTTTTGTGCTAGAAAGTAAGGAGTGGTCAAAGAATTACAGGTACATAGGGTACACTGGAGGTGGTGTGAAAGGGAAAGGTCTCATTGCTAAATCTGGGACAATTAAATGTCAAAATAAGTGATAGGAATTGATTATGATCCACTGGATAAAAAAATTCCATGATTCCATAGTGATATAAATAAATGAATAAAGAAAGAAGGGAAAGGTCTTTCCTGGAGTAGAATGCTAACTAATAAATATAAAAGAATGATAGAATTAGAAAATCACCAATGGCTCTTTAAAAGTATTCAGAGAAAGTTTGATATGAAACAAGATATTTACATACAAGTTTTCTTATTGCATTGGAGAAAACTGGCAAATAACATCTTAATGAGCAAAACACATACATATCACTAATGTTGTGACAAAGCAGTGTCATGTGTCTCAAGTTATGCCCTCTAAAGGATGCATCATCACTTCTGTGATATTTATGCCAAAAAATACTTAACTTCATTATGGGGAAATATCAAATAAACCCAAATTGACAGATATTCTACAAAAATAGCTGGTTTATACTCTTGAAAAATGTTAATATCAAGAAAAGGAAAGGTTGAGGAACTGTTCTACATTAAGGGAGACCAAAGATATGGTAAGTCTGGATGAAGGATAAAAAGAGCTCTTATTCCTAGAACTTTTTTTAAGTTTAAAATTATATAAAAATTAAGTTACAAAAAAACCTCATCAAATTGTTTTAAAAAGTACTAATGATGGGTTAAACAGTAAGTTAGACACAGTCGAAGAAAGAATTAGATTACTGGGAGATAAATCTGAAGAAATTGCCAAAAATATACCAATGATAAGATATAGGAGTTTAGAGATATGGAAAATGAGACGAGAAAGTCTAAAATTACTTCTATATGAAGTCTCAGAAAAGTAGAATAAAGACGAGTCAATATTTGAAGAGATTATGGCTTAGATTTTTCCAGAACTAATAAGACAAAGATTCATAGAAGAGACTATTTCAGAGACCATGTTTATATGATATCCTTTGGGAACCTGCGTTTAAACTACCTTAAATAAGATTGGAGGATCATAAAAATTAAAAGAAATATATTCTTGGATTTGAGACTGAGGTTTTAAATTAAAAATAAATATAATTAATTAAATAAACCATTAATTTATATAACAGCTTTGTGCCTATCACTGTGTCAGGCTTTGGGGATTCAAATGTGAACAGATACTATACCTTTCTAGGAGTTTTAATTTTAGTGGGAGAGGTAGTTCAAGTGTTTTTAGAACTCATAACCTACCAGTGAACAGACAGGGTGCTAATGATATAAATATCTTAGTCTAGGGAAAAAAGACTAACATAAGTAGACTATTTCAGCATTATAAGTTTAGTGAGAGACATGCACAAGTGCTATCTATAGGTATAGACTGAAAAGATTCTTAGTGCAAACTGGACATTGTCAGGAAAAGCTTAGAAATGGTTGTGCTGGAATCTCAAAGAATGGGTAGCATCAATATTTATTATTTTTATGTTGTGAAATTACATATAAGAAAGTATGTAAAATATTACCCATCTGCCATACTTAAACCTATTTAGCCTTTTCAATAGACTCTTTTAAAGGGCTTATATTTTTTATGTATATGTATGTGTGATGATACTTGTTTATATGTTTCTCATAGAAGGTAATAATGATGAATATTTTATTAATGTTCATTTTTGAGAGTACCCATTTAGGAGCGAAATGATTTTATGGCATTTCTCTCATTTTATTCCACCCAAAGAACATCTCACCCCCATCTATCATAGGGTCACAATTCCCAAATATATCCTTTTCGCTTTTGTAAGAATTCTTTAACTAATTCTTTATTAATGTTTTAATAAAGAAGCCTTTGACACCATAAGTATGTTTCCTAATAACTGGGTAAGTTTTCGACTCTTTTTGTCATGAAGAATAACAGGTTTAATCGTTTAAGTGCCTTCACATGGTGACCATATTTTTACATGTAGTGATGTTCCTCACCCATGCTGTGATAGTGAGTTATTGTGTAAATACTTGAATGTTGAACACAAAAGAGCATAGGCTTGAATGAAAGGAAGAATGCAAAGAGGATGTAGGAGAATTTTTTCCTTTCTTTGCTCTTTCCTCTACATAGAATGGTAAAAAAATCATTTTAGATATGTCAATTTACACCCAAAGAGTCACATGGAATGTGGATTTGGCCATTGCCTTTCATTAGAGGATTCCTAAGTATTTCATAAGCATACTTAATAATCCTAGACACTCTTGTGAAGTAGTTGGCAATATTCTCCATTATAGTGAGGAATAAATGGCAGCAGTGACACACTAAGTGATATTTTTATTTTCCATTTGGAAATTTCCTACTAGTTTACAGGCCAGGATTATAAACTTTATGAAGCTTAGTGAGATTATGTTATTTGCCCAATCTTAGTGGAAGAATTTGACATTGTATCAAGACTCCTGAGTCTTATTTGCTTTACTAAGTTTATCTTTCTCTCCCCCACAGACACTCTTACCTTCAGCTTAGCTAGTTAAAATTATATTTAATCCAATGTTTTGAAAATCCTATAAGAGAACCTCAAATCATGTAATTTCGTGAGTTTTTGAGGTGTCATTCTTGGTTCTTAATTAGGAATCAAGTGAAAGTTTGCTTTTTTAAGAATTTCTTTTGTGTTAGAACATACATAAAAAAATTTACCATTTTAACCATTTTTTATTAAGTGTATTAGGGTAACATTGGCTAATAAAATTATATAGGTTTCAAGTGTGTAATTCAGTCATACATCATATGTATATTGCATTATGTGTTCACCACCCACAGTTAAATTTCTTTCCGTCACTATATATTTGACCCTCTTTACCTTTAATTACCTCCCTCTGGTAACCACTGAGCTGTTGTTGGTGTTCATGCTTTCAGTTTGATATCCCACCTTCATTAACTTTTTAAGTATACAGTTCTGTGGCATTAAGTACATTCACATTGTTGTACAACAATCACCATTGTTCATCTCCAAAACTTTTTTCATCTTGCAAAACTGAAACTTTATACCCATTAACTAACTCCTTATTGATGCCTCTTCCCATTCCCTGGCAACCGCCTTTCTATTTTCTGTCATTATGAATTTAATTACTTACAGTAGCTCATTTGAGTGGAAGTATATAGTATTTGTCCTTTTGTGATGGCTTGTTTCACTTAGCGTAATGTCTTCAGGGTTCATCTAGGTTGTAGCATGTGTCAGAATTTCCTTTTTAAGTCTGAATAGTATTCCATTATGTCCATGTCTATGTGCGTGTGTGTGTGCGTGTGTTTATACAACATTTTGTTTACTCATTCACCTGTTGATTGACATTTGGCATTTTCACTTTTTGGCTATTGCGAATACTACAGCTATGAACATGGGTGTACAAATATCTGTTCAGGTCCCTGATTTCATTTGGATATATACCCAGAAGTGGAATTGCTGGATTGTGTGATAATTCTATGTTTAATTTTTGAGGAACCACTAAAGTTTCACACAGCAGCTGTCCCATTTTCCAATCCCACCAGCAGTGCACAAGGGTTCCAGTTTCTCCACATCCTGGCCAACACTTATTTTCTATTTTCTTGATAGTTGCCAAAGTAGTAAAGTTGTATCTCATTAAGATTCTGATTTGTATTTCCTTAATATTAGTGCTACTTTTAATATTAGTGATGTCGAGCATCTTTTTATGTGTTTATTGGCCATTTGTGTATCTTTGGAGAAATTTCTATTTGAGTTCTTTGCCTATTTTTGAATACCCAATTTTTTTTAAACCAAGGTAGTAACCATACAAGCTGCTTATAACTTTACAGAGATATATCACTTATAATTGCTAACTAATACTGATGGCAAGTGAGTAAATACTTAGGAAAATGTCCCATATGTCTAATCGAGTTTTGCCTGTTCTTTATAGTATATGTTTCATCCATCTCTTCTTCTCTGTTCCTGTTAACATCATCCTAATCTGTTTGACATAATTGTATTACAGTTGTAGCTACAGTTGTAGCTGGGTGAAAGAGCAGGTAAAAAAGGGGGGATGGTAAAAGTATATACTAAGTACTTAATTTAGTAATAGATATCTTGACGATAGGATCCATTCTAATAGAATAGTAAGAATAGATGGTCATAAATTCCTCTAAAGTAGTTATGCCAAAAAGTAGATTCATTCTTCATTACCTCTTCTTTAGCTTCTCCCCCTCAGTTCAACAAAGATTTATTATGCATAGGATCTGAGATCTGAGTTTCTCTCACTCAAGCTATGTGACAGTAGACAACTCACATCACCTGGTCCCTATTGGCTGAATGAAATGATTTATGTTTCTCCTACTCTTGCTTATTAAATTTCTTGTGAGTCTTGTAAATACTATCAGCTTTTGGTTATTAGATGCCTTAATTATATGAAAACCACATTTCCCATAATAAATCATGTTTTTAGATTCTCACTAAATTGTTCAACTGGGAGTAAACAGTCTAACTCTGCTCACTTTCTTGTTTACTTTTACATATTTCCTTGGACTGCTTAGATCAACCTAGGACCTAAACTGGAAACTTTTAAATCCAAACATTTAGTTTCTTTCTGTAGGGAATTAGCCATCAATAATAAAGCAGAAATGTTTTGAACATTTTGAACAGTTAACAGGATGAGGCTTGTTTCCTTCTAAAAGATGGTATTGCATCTTAACAGCATTTGAAAACAAAAGATAAAAAAATGCCATACTGCATACTTTTAGTTTTTGATATTTACTTTTGAAGTTTTATAAACTGCCAGAACATCTCACACACCTGAATAGGGTTATATATATTCCGAAGCTAAATATAAATACTTTTTTTGGATTATCTGTCCTTTTTATTTGTTTATATCTCTCTCGTTACTTCATTGAGAATTCACATTAAATTGATTTCAAGTAGACTTCTAAAAGATATAATTCTTTAAACCATTTTAATTTATCTTAAGAAATAATGTGATAGGCTAATGCAGATATAATAGCAAAATTAAGTGAACCCTTTTTAGATAAAATTTTTGTATTTAATGTTTACTGCTCAGTAATTTTTGTAAATTGCCCATCTATTTTTTCTCGCTCCTGTCACTTGTTTGAAAGTCATTTATGAATAGTCATTTCTAGGTTGTATAAGCTATTTTGTTTCTTTTCTATACTGCAACCTTTATAATACAATCTATTTCTCCTAATGCTTCAATTCTCTAATATTTTAAATAATAATTTCTATTTTACAGGAATCAAGAAAGTACTTTTAATGCTGTATTTGTCACTGGGAAAACTAGTTTTAATTTATATCGACCTTTTTCTCCTTTGAGCATTTAGTCTGCATTCAATAAAATGTTGATGGCTGCTCTTTAGAAGACAGCTCTATGAAATAAAGTATTATAAATATTCAGCTTCCCTTTCTAAGCATTGTCACCAACAGCTGGGCATCCAGTTTAGCAGAACAGATTTTGCACAGAGAGAGCCTGGCATGTTCCTGAATCAGTTTAGTGAAGGAGACAAAAAATAGTTTCATATGGATTGGGGACTTATAAAGACATAGAGCATCTGTTCCTCAGTTAAGTCATAGTCTGGTAGCACTGAATCATGTTTAAAGCTAGAATAATGTGCAAAACTTTTTTCACCTTGCTCATACCTTTATTTTAATACCTAGTGTATTTGTGCAAATAATATACTTTCAACATTTCCATTGAAAGTATGTAAATTGTTCTTATGTATAATTTATTATTAGCGGTATCTTAAAACAGTAATTTTTTACTAAGATTATTTTATAATATGATTAATTATTGAATTGTATGATAGTACATATATAAAACCACATATGCATAAAAATAACCATTTAAATATTTAATTATGATTCCATCTTGAAATATGCTATTTAAAAAAAAAGAGTTTCATCATGGTGAAAATTGCTTTCTTCATATCATATTCTACTTGGTGAAAGTAACTTAGAGTCTTCAAATATATATTACTCTTAAATATTTGGCTAGTTAAAACATTAAATCTAAATTTTCTTTAAACACTTTGTTTTCAGTGTTAAAAGATCACTGAAGTTGGATGGTCTGTTAGGAGCAAATGTAAGTATTACTGGTATGTAATTATGAAATTGTGTTCTTAATTTTTTAACAGCTAATTTACCTTTTTTTTTTTTTACTAACTATAAAAACTATCAAAACCATTATGACATAATTGTAATTGGTATACCATTTTCTGCATCTAATGTATTTTTGCATATATTATGTATGAAGTTCCTGGCTAGCTTGAGGTTTTCATTTAAGAGGCAAGTTATTTAGAAACCTTAATGAAATAATTTAGTAGAAATTAATTCACTATTTGTAGAAACAAATATTCTACCACTTAAATGCGTAAGAAACAATATAGAACAATGGCAGTGCTTTAATTTCATTCTATAATCTGCTAAATTGAAATAAAAACATTCACAGCATTTTTATATCAAAAATGTAATTACCTCCTTCAGCTATGCTGGCATGATTAAACAATAAAATACTAACACTGTAATAAATTTCACCATGGTTGTCACAATAAAAATAAAATTGTACTGTTGCTATTACTTTTTGTAAATGTAGTCATAGCACATTCCCAGTGCCAGCATTTCATGACATATGTTAGTTTATTACCTTTTCATACCAATATGAATTTAGATACAAACACTAATACTGAAATACTTATGGCCTCAGTAATCTTAAGTGCAGATAAATTGATGAGAAAGTAAATAAAAACAAATAGCTAGTCAATAAATAGGCTGTTACAAAATCCCATGTGAGAATGCCATTTCAAGAAATGGTTTTATACGAAATTCTTTTTTGGAAGACTCACTGGTATTTAATAGTTTACCATTTTAAAAACTTCCTAGGTGCTTTTTAAAAAAATTTAAACAAAGGTGGCAAAATACTGCAGTGCTACTAAAAAAATCATTAGCGGTGTAATTAGCAATTTAGAGTACCATTATCCAACTTGCTCTGTACAGAATGCAGCTGTGACTGCAATTCTGCATCTGTTTCTTTGGTCAGAATGGTATTTTGGTAGATGAGTAGTCCAGCTTGAAATGAAATACTGTTCTTTCCTGTCCCCAAACTGTTCTTTGGGAAATGGTAACATTATTTGAATGGAAAAGAATGGCCATTTTGAAATTCATCCTCTTCGTGAAGTACAATTGTCGTCATGGCAGGCTCTCTATCCATTTTTTTTCCCTCAGATTAGGCTGTATCAAACTAGCCAGTGCCACAGCTAATATCCTGTATTAGAAAAATACATTGTTATGTTTGGCCCAATTCTGTACCTTTAAACCAATTGACTTAGCTTGGTACCACATGGCCACCACCTGCTAAACACCAGTTCTTGGCCGCCTAGCCTGGGCCTTCACCATCTCCTATTTACAAATCTATTTCTGGTATTTTCAGCTTTTGTCCTCTGCCTCATCATTTGTTTGCAGCTCTATATTCACATCTTCAATCTGACAGCTTTTGCCCTGGTGCTAAGTCTAAGCTTCTCTCCTCAGCTACATGTATGCTTCCATCCACCCCAGTGACTTAGCCCTGAAGCAGCCAGGTTCCCAAGATCTACTCACGTGCCAGTTATCCCATTGAGGCTGCCTTAGCCCATGCAAAGGAAAATTAGACATTCAAAGCTATAATTCTGAATATGTAATTACTATGAAGCTACAGAGGAACTCGTAGGAACTCTGTGGTCATTTTGCCTTACCAACATGAAGTTGAAGAAAGATTTTGGTGTTCAAGGAAAGGAGATGACACATGTGCCAATTAGTTGAAGTGAAGCTTGTTCATCCTAATCTACTGCTATTTCCTCTCTCAGAGATGTTGGGAACTCCCATATCTCAGGGTTCCCAAAACAGCTACAGATCTTGGAGATTAATGCTCTATGATGTTGGGGCAAGTCTGAAAAAGTCATTTTCTTTATGATTCTCCTAATGGGGGAAGCAGAGAGATGGATAATCCTGTGACCTTCCTTTTATACATAGATTGTACACCGCAAGTTCCACTTCTTCCTGAACCTTCCAAATTGTTGGGGGGTAGTGGGGAGTGATGAAGGTTTCAGTTTATCATCACCTAAAGTATTTGGGCTGCTCAAATTATTGCTCTCCAACCACTGTTTCTCGATGAATTTTTAGAAGCATAGTTGAGTTATTTATTACAGACTGCCACCGATAGCAGCTCAGATGAATTTATCAGGACAACTGACTGCCTGGTCATAGATCTAGCCTGCTTGACCCAATCTCTCAGGCCACCTCAGAGAAGGAATAGAAGCAGCAAATGCTACAGATGGGAAGGGAAGGAGCATACTTCCTACTCAGGCAAACTCAGTAGGCATGCTACTAGAAGGAATAGCAGTTCAGTTTTTGGGGGGAGGTTTGCTGATTATTCCCATGGCCTAAGCTTGTTTTATCTCTTAGAGACAAGGCTCCTGCCATTAGGAGATTTTATAGCTCACATTCTGCAAGTTGACTTACTGATCTGGCCCAAATCTTCCTTTCTTCTCTGCCTCCCTCTCCTACCCTTCCTTCTTCCTTCCTTTTTACAATGGAAATTTTCAAACGTATAGAAAAATAGAGAAAAATAGAGAAAATAATATAATGAACCCTCATATTGCTATGATCCGGCTTCAACAATTATTAACATTTTGCTAATTTTGTTTCATTTATTTATGTATACACATTTGTATATGGATATACAGTCATGCACCACATAATGACATTTCTGTCAACAATGGACCTCATATACAATGGTGATTCCTTTAAGTTATAATGGAGCTGAAATATTCCTATTACCTAGTGATGTAGCCGTCATACCATCACAGTGCAATACATTACTCACTTGTTCGTCATGATGGTGGTGTAAACAAACCTGCTATGCTGCCAGTCTTATAAAAGAATAGCACATACAATTATGTACAGTACATTAAACGACTATGTTACTGGTATATGTATTCGCTAAACTTTTATTGGTATTTTATTTTAGAGTATACTCTTCTACTTATTATAAAAAAAGTTTGCTATAAGAGTATACCGTGTTATGCCAGCAGCGGCCTCATACATTTCATGTTTACCTCATCTCTTGATTGCATCATTTTTTTCTTGCACGTGATTTACTTTCATTCTTGTTTTGTACAGTAACATGCTGTACAGGCTTATAGCCTGGGACCGATAGGCTATACCATATTGCCTAGGTATGTAGTAGGATATACCATCTAGTTTTATGTAAGTACACTGATGTTTGCACAAAGGCAAAAATCGCCTAACGACACATTTCTCAGAACACATCCCTGTCATTAACTAGCACATGACTGTCTGTACATGTGTATATATGTGTTTGAGTCTATATATTTTTTCATGAAATATTTTACAAGTCCCAGACATGTCATTTCATCAGAATATTCTTTAGTATGCATTTCTAATAGGTAATGACTTCTTTCCTAACTGCAATGTCATCATACCTTACAAAATTAACAGTAATTTCTTAATAATATTTTTCACCCAGTTTATATTCCTCTTTACATGGTTCTTACAAAATAGCTTTTGATTGTTGGCTTATTATAGGATCCAAACAAGGTTTACAGATTGTAATGGTTCTTATATATCTTAAGGCTTTTTAAATCTTTTAAAATCTCACTCTTTTTCTTGTAATTTCTTTTTTGAAAAGAACAGACATTGGCACCCTTGTTAACAATCAACTAGAAATGTATGGACTTATTTCTGGACTCTCAGATCAATTCCATTCATCTATGTGCCTGCCCTTATGCCACTACCACATTATATCTGATTACTGTAAGTTTCCTAAGTAAACAAAATGTTTTAATTACTGTAAATTTGAAATCAGGAAGTGTGAGTCCTCCAACTTTGTCTTTTTTTTCCAAGATTGCTTTTGCTATTCTGTGTCCTTTGCAATTCCATATGAATTTTAGGATTACTTTGTCAATTTCTGAAAAACAGGCATTTGGAATTTTCATAGGTATTATACTAAATCTGCAGATTAGTTTGGGGAATTTGCTGTTTTAACATTAGTAATTCCTCCAAACTGTGAAAACAGAATATATTTCTATTTATTTTCTTTCATGTTTTTCAACAGTTTTGTAGCTTTGAGTATACAAGTCTTATGCTCTTTGAGTTAAATTTATTACTAAGTATTCTTTTTGATGCTAATGTGAATGTTTATATAATTTCATTTTAGATTGGTCATTGCCAGTGTATTGAAATACAGCTGATTTTTGTATATTGATCATATGTTCTGCAATTTTGCCAAATTTGTGTATCAGCTCTAATTTTTTTCATAGATTATTTAGGACATTCTAAACATTGGATAATGTCACTTGCAAATATAGGTAGTTTTGTTTCCAATCAGATGCATTTTATTTTTTTCTCTTACTTATTGCCCTGACTAGAACCTCAAGAACACTGTTGAGTAGAAGTGGCAAGAACAAATGTCGTCTTGTTCCTGATCTTGGAGGAAAAGCATCCATTCTTTTACTATTAAATATGATGTTAGCTGTGGATTTTTCCAAGATGTCTTTTATCGGGTTGCGAATGTTCCTTTCCATTCCTAGTTTGTTGAGTATTTTTATCATGAAAGGATGTTGGATTTTCGTCAAATGCTTTTTCTGCATCTACTGAGATGACTGTATGGGTTTTTTCCTTTATTCTGTTAATATGATGTATTACATTGATTGGTTTTTCTATGTTGAACCAACCTTGCATTCACAAGATTAGTCTTGCTTGGTCATAATGTATAATCCTTTTTATTTGCCTCTGGTTTTGGTTTGCCAGTGTGTTGAAGATTTTTGCATATATATCCATCATGGATATTGGTCTGTAGTTTTCTTTTTTTGTGATTTATTTATCTAGTTCTGGTATCAGAGTAATGTTGGCCTTCTGTAATGAATTAAGAAGTGTTACCTATTTTTTAAGAGAGTTTTAGAAAGATTGTTGACACTTCTTTAAACATTGGTAGAACTCACCAGTGAAGCCTCTGGTCCTGACTTTTCTTTATTAAAAATTTTTTTTACTATTAATGCAGTCTCTTTCTTTGCTACTAATGTATTCTGATTTTCCATTTCTTGTAATATCATAGCTATAAGGTAAAAGCCAAACACATAAAGCTTCTGGAAAGAAACATATCTTGCAGACCTTAGAGTAGGCAAAATTTCATACAACACAAAAATACTAACCAGAGGAAAAATAGTTGATACATTAGATTTTATCAAAATTAGAAATTCCTGTTTATCAAAAGAGAACATTAAGAAAACAATTGGGCAAGCCATGGATTAAGAATAAAATATTTTTCATGCATGTATCTGATAAAAGACTTGCATCTAGACTATATAAATAAACAATAAAAAAGACAGTGCAAGAAAAGTGTATAAAAACTTGAACAAACACTTCACAAAAAAATATTTAAATGGATAAATATCACATGAAAAGTATTCAACATCATTAATCATTGGAAATAACAACTTAAAACCACAAAGGGATACCATTCCCACCCACTAGAATAGCTAAATAATGACAAAACAGATGGTTTTTGTTTTTTGTGTTTTTTTTGAAAAAAAAGAAAACACTAGAATAACTAAAACAACACTAAAGATTGGTGAGGTTGTGGAGCTGCTGAGACTCTGATTTATTGATGGGAATTTAAAATGATATAAACACTTTAGAGAACTGTTTAGCTTTTATTTTATATACAGAAAATAAATATCTGTATCTATATAGATATTTATAGATATCTATCCTATAACCTAGCAATTTTGTTCCAAGGTTTCCCAAAGAAATAAAATATTATATCCACGAAAATACATGTATAAGAATGTTCTTAGCAATTTAATTTGTAATAAGTAAATCATAATAAATGAACTTAATTTATAATAAGTGAATAATTTTCAAACTGGAAATACCCTAAATGTCCTTCAGTAGGAGAGAAGGAAAACAAATTCTGCTATATTTATGCAGAGGAATACTACTCAACAGTTAAAAAAACAAAACAAAACATTACCACCACACACAACAACGCAGAGGATCTCAGAAACATGTAGAACAAAAGAAGCCAAACACAAAAGTTATGTACTTAATTTCTATAAAGTTCAAGAATAGGCAAAACTATCTGTGGTTATAGAAATTAGAAAGTGATTTTCTCTGGACTGGAATTTGAGTGGGACTACAAGAGAACCTTCTAGGTTGATTGAAATGTTCTATACCTCGGGTGGTAGTTGCATCAGTGAATACAATTGTCAGAATGCATCAAGTTGAACACTTAAGATATGTGCATTTTATTGTATGTAAGTCATAAATAGACAAAAATATATTTGAGATTGAATTCACTTTATATTCTGAAAAATATGAGGACATATGAAGGCATGATAGGAAACAGCCCTGAAAATATTAAAAACTTCTTAAAGATTAGTGTGAGAGAATAATGAAATAGTAATATCTTTAATATTCAGATTAATACTTTAATATCTTAAAATTATGGAACAATAATAAGCTCAAATAAAAACACTAGTGTATCAACTTTTTAGCCAATTAAAAAAATTACTTGTTAAAATTTTTTTATCAGAGTAAAATTTATTGTGAAATTCACAGATTGTTAGTGTACAATTCAGTGAATTTTAATAGATGCATTCCCCTGTATATTAAATACATAGTTAAGAAATTGAACATTTCTGTCACCACAGATCTAATATATTGGCTGTATTCTTTCCCTGCTCTCCCTATAACATCACTGAAGTAAGTGCAAAATACTTTTATTCTCCATAATTACCATTAAAAATAACAGCAAAACTCCAAGATTACTAGAACTATTAAGGATGATAATTGTGGCAACTGATCAGAAGTTAGTAGATATCTAGGACTCTTCTAGGAACTCTAGGCCCAAGTTGTGAAAAGTTTCTGAGACAGCTAATATTTAGTCTTCTCATGTAAATTCCATAATTAGTACCAGTAATGCATAATAATATCTTAGGTGAGATGTTCCAATAACCTAATTAGCCAGTATAAATTTATAAAGAATTATCTCCCTTTTGCTGCCCTAACTTTTCTTTTGTTTCTGGTTGTCCAAATACAGTACAGTACTATAGTACCTGTATTTTAAATATTTCAGTGATAGCATAGGCTGGTAGTTCATAATAATAACAGATCCTTTATATCCCATATTTGTTACTGAAAGAACCCTTAGTACTTTTTAGACTGTTTATAATAGGTAAAAATAAATTTCAGGCATCTTTTTGGTAGAATATGCTTTAAACAAGGTGATGAAGCAAGCTACAATTTGTGAAAGATATTGAAGGAGAACATCATATATATTTGAAATTATGGAGAGAGCATTCATTTCTTTCTTTCTTTTTTTTTTAGGTAGAAAAATCAATGCCCTAACCTTATGTCATGAATGTGCAAAGTTTGACCTTGTTACAAAAAGTATAATGGCATTTGGACTAATTATAGAATTTTTTTTTAGCGATGGTATTAAATATCTCTAAGGAGTCAGTAAATATTATAAGCAGTTGTAAATTATTAAAGTAGTTGTGACTTATCTGATATCTATTTTCTTACATTTTGTTTACATCCTGAATTCTTTGCCTTCTCTACTCAGATCTTTTTTCACTTTTTCTTCTTCTTTTTCTAAAGTATCTGGTAGGTAGCACTTTTCATTGCTGAGTGAAAAGAATGTCAGGCTTCTCAGCTAATAGTTCAGTCTTCTCTTAAATCCAAGTCCTCTAAACTCTTCTGTTGTGGGAGACTCATCAGTGCTCAAGACCTTCAATGTTTTGCGGATGGTAGAATGGAAATTCTTAGATGAAATCTAGGGTCACTTTCAAGCATCTTCAAAGTTTAAAAGTTAGAGGATCTTGATAAAACTTTGAGAGGAGAAAACTTAGAGATGTAAGATTATGCTTTGTGTATATCAGTAGGCAGTTATATAAAAATGGTATTTACTGAAGGTCATTTAGTGGGTTAGTAGGAAAAGGTAGATTTTCTTTTTCCCTCTAGGTATAGTAATTGTAGACAAACATTTTTCTTTTAACCAACACAGATGACCAAAAACAAGAAAGCAAAAGAGAAGCCTAACTATTTTTAAGGTGAGGGAAGAGAAAAATGTACACACACGCACACACAGACACACGCACACAGAGACTTATTTTATGAAAGCTAGAAAATTGTTTTCAAGGAGAAATGTATGATCTACAGTTACAATGTTTAGATATTTGGCAATTGGAAAAAATAATTTTTTGGTGAGAATAGGAAAACAGATTGACATAAATGTGCATTAGGGTAGTGACTTTCATTTCTTGTACATACACAGTGAAATAGTTTTGGGCAATAAATTCTTGGAAAAGTAGGGTTGGATTGGTTAAATGTCATAGTTTATGACTGAATACATATAAACAGGTGAAAACTCAAGATGGAGAGGTAATAATAACCACCTGATAAAGAGACTTAAAACTCATTCACCCTACAAAAAAGATTGCTTTAGAGTTGTAACTTGATATTATAGTTTGATTTTTTTTTAAAGATATTGGTTATATTTGGGGCTACTGTGGGTCCATAAAGAATGGAATGCTTTTTGTTCCTTTAATACAAAGAAGTATTTATCATTTTTAAAAAGTCTTAACTATAAAAAAAAATTGATGCCATAGATTTACCAAAATTATTGAAAAATTTGACACAGCCACTATTTCTGCCATGGTGTCTTAAAAATAAAGAATAGTTGACAATGGAGAATTACATAACTATTGCAAGACAGCTACCAAGCTAAAATTCAGTTCTACAATATTGTCAACATATCCTGAATCTTCAGACCTTTCGTTTATCCCCTAAATCCACCATATGATGTCTAGATTTCAGGTTTTTCATGCCTTTTACTTTCACGTACCTAAGCCTCACTTCTCCCCCTCACAAGAATCATTCTGTGAGATCACTGCAGCCCACTTTGATTTTCCATCTCCTCTTAATTTTTTTAGCACACATCTTCCCTTAAGACCTCTTCTCTGCTCTCAATGAGTCCCGAACAATTTGTTCTATTTGTACACATTAGTTAGCAAATCCTGGGAGATTCATAAGCATTATAGAAAAAAAGTTTAAAGGGAGTTCAGAAGAGCAAAGAATTAATAGTATGATAATTGGGTGTTTGGAAGAAGTGGATTATGAATGAGGACCTAAACCAAAGAAAGACTAGATTCTGGAGAACTAAGAGAAAGAGAGAGCTGAGGCCCAGATGCATATAGCCTAGTGACTGGGATTACAGGTGTCATTTAATATTGGATGAATGCACTCATGGACAAATGAATATATTCTGTTTAGAGTGACTTGGCCAAGTTTATTGGACTGTTCCTTTTAAGTCATTTATTTATCACATTTTTTAAAATAAATGTATTTATTTAAATTAGTTTCAAGTATACAGTACCTTGGTTAGACATCTATATAGTTCATAAAACAATCCCCGCATTTGCTCCCTCCCTCCCCTGGCCCTCCACCTAGCCCTCATATTAATGCTAACTGCATTCCCTATGCCGTGCTCCCCATCCCCGTGACCATCCATCAGCTACTAATTTGTACTTCACTCCATTCTCCCAGCCCCCTGACCCCTCTCCCCTCTGTCCATCACCAAATCGTCCACTATATTTGTGAGTCTGTTTTTGATTAGTTTGTTCTCTTTGTTCCTTAGATTCTGCATATAAGTGAAATCATATGGTATTTATCTTTCTCTGTCTGACTTATTTCACTCAGCATAGGAACCTCTAGGTCCATCCATGTCATTGTAAATGGTAGGATTTAATTTTTTTTTTTAATGGCTGAGTAATAGTCCATATGGTGGATTTAGGGGATATGAACCATAATTTTTTTATTCAATCATCTGTTGATGGGCATTTAGGTTGCTTCCATATGTTGGCTATTGTAAATTGTGCTGCCATGAATATTGGGGTGCATAGATCTTTATGAATTATTGTTTTGGTCATTTATCACATTTTTGAGTTCTATGGTACAAAGATGAAGAAATATTTGTTTTCAGGAACTTAAGTTCTAATGAGACAGAGAAAAATGTAAAAAAAATTGGCAACTCCAATAGGAGGTATGCACAAGGTCTATGGGAACACAGAGGAGGAAGTTGCAGAGAGGATTTCTGTAGGATAGGCCAAACTCTTAAAGATTTTAAATTCCATACTCAATTGTTTGAACATTATTTTGGTTATCAGTAAGACAAGACACTGACAGAGCAACTTTGGAAGGTTTAGGACAATACTAATACTTCCTAAGATTTTCTCGTGGGTTTTAATAAGAGACATTTTTTGAGAGTTTCTCTGGCCTAGCCCCATAATTCAGGTTCAGCCAACAGCAAAAGTCAGGATGTAATTGGGAGAGTCAGCCATCTCTAAGTTTTTAGGAAATACCATCTCATAAGGTAGTAACCCTTTAATGTTAAAATGTCCTAAATATCAAATTGAGATGCCCTAATTAGTGTGGTGACCTGAAATATGTATATAACTTTAAAAAAATAATGTTCACTTTGAAGGTGATAATTGAGTAGATTTAAAATCTGAAAGAGAGGAAAAGGAAAAGAGTATTGGTTGAATTTTGTGAGTTTTCAAAGGCATTTTCAAAGATATTTAACTAAACAAGTAATTTTGTCCCAAATTAATATTTATTTCCAGTCATTTGATCCTTCAGAAATTACAAGGAAGAGAAGTATTACAAATTATTCTCCAACAACTGGAACCTGTCGAATGAGCCCATTTGCATCTCCCACAAGCTCTAAAGTACAAGAGTACAAAAATGGACCATCAAATGGTTAGTCGAGCCTTCTTTTTCATTTACTGTAATATTTTTCTAGTTCTTGGTTAAATCAAAATTGTAATTTACTAATATATGGATCCTGCTGCAGCTGATTTTTTTCTTCTTAAAGACTTCAGAGAAATGGCTAGATTATAGGTATTACTTTGGACGTAAATGTAAACTTTTTAGGGACTTATTTTAAAATGCTCCTACAGACTTTGTTCTCTCACTGTCCTATCCATTAAATAGAAATTATGGCCTGACTGCCTTCAGCTACTATCAATTATAATGGTTACAGATACGCCTCGTAACAAGCTATCCATCATATACATAAATTAAAGGGCACATAATTCAGGTACAACTGCACTACAGTTTAAGATTGATACTTCTAAATGTTATTTTATACATGTTGTGCATTTAGTTTTATCCACACTTTGTGTATCTTTATATGACTACTTTTATTTATTATATTTCATTCCCTTTTTTCCTTTACTATTTTAAATGCATTTGCACAAGGTTTGTAGAACTTTCCAAAAGAGATTAACCTAATTTTAAAATGAAATTATTTTAAAACATTGTTAGTTTAAATTTGATCATACGTATTTCTTGTTCTCTGGTTGTTTATTACTGAACTATTTATTTAAAAGATATAGAAATCTGGATTTCATAGATTTAATTTTTTAATGTTGGAAAAGTTTATGAATCAGTGACATGTTAAGTTTCTGTAATGTAAAATTTTAAGTAGACTCAATTTAATAAACTATATTTTAGATATGCTGTGATTAGCCTAATTCATATTTTATTGTTTCACATTTGAGTGCTAAGCATATACTTGAAGCTACACAGAAACAAAGAAGTCTTCTCATTTTACTTAATTTATTGTAATGAAACCCATAATGAGATCTCAAACTTTTGAATGACTTATTTTACTCTAATCAAATGTTTTTTATCTTCAAGTTATCACTATTAGATTGCTTTCACAAAAATGTATGAAGATGTATACATTTTCTTCAAGTTCTGTCATTGTTTTTTATACACTTGATATATCTTTTATTAAAAATTCAAAATTAGTGCCTTAGAGATGGCACATTTCTATACTAAAATGTGAATAGATTTTAAGTAGATATGTACTCAGTTTCCACATTGAAATTAAATATGGACTTAAGGGAACATTCCTTTTGCCCATAAAAAGATTGGTCACATGATTCCAGTCAACATTTAAGTGGATAATTATCACAGATTATAATACTAAGTTAGCTCTTTTTTAAAAAGTCATATAGCAAGGTTCCTGGGGAGCTGGTAATATTCTATTTCTTAACCTATATTATGGTACACTGGTTCACTGTAATTATTCATTAAATTATACATGTGTATTTTATATACTCATATATATGTGTGTGTGTGTGTATATATATATATATATTTTACATACAGATATATATTTCAAAGAAGAAGAATTCCATAAGAAGAATTCTTATGTGATATTGTCATCTTATACATGTTTTAGAAATAAGAAAGCCTGACTTATGAAATAATTTAAGTTCCAAATGAAGTCATAACTTCTGTTAACTATCCTCACTTTTTAAATATTGTACAAAACATGAGGTACATTTTAAGTAAGCATTTTTATCTAACATTTTCAAGAACATTTTAGGTACTACTCACTTCCCATCACACTTAGGATTTAATTCAGAACGTTATCATGACTTTTAAGGCCTTACATCATCTAATATTAAAGCATATCATCTGCCTCTTTTTTACTACCCTTCCCATGTTTACACTATGTTAGCCACTTTTATTTTCTTGCTATTTGTCAATCATGCTGAACCCCTTCCCTCCACAAGGTCATTACACTTGCAGTTCTCTCAGTCTGGAATATTCTTCCTCCAGGTATTTATATGAACTTTATATATATAGCTGAACCATGTACTGTATGAAGAGATGACAATATTAAATTTAAATCCATTTGTAGTTATAAAAGGAAGAAATATCTAGTTCTTAGTCTTCCCTCTACTTAGACTCTGCATGGGCCAAAAATAGGGTGACTGGTTCCAGCTCATACATTTAATACACACACACACACACACACACACACACACACACACACACACACACAGAGGAACACACACATATTTATTTATCACCATTTATATTTATTATATTTATATATATTTGTGTGTATATATTATTATATCGTTGCCCTCTTCTACCCCTTAGCAAATTTTTCCAAACTGTTAATGCTTTTCAGAGAACAGAAAGGATGGTAATTTTTTTCCTTTCTTTGCTCCCAAGAATGCATCAGACTTATTTTTTAATCATATTGAAGGATAAACAACAAATTCATGTAGTCAGAGTGTATACTTATAAATTAAACAGTCGATATGTAGAAATCACCCAGACTTTAGCAGTGTAACAGCACAGAAAAATAAAAGATGGAGAATATAGTAAAACAGTGAAGAGAAGTGATGGATAGAATAAGAAGCTCCAATGTATGTCAAATAGGAGTTCCACAAGGAGAAAATAGAATGGGGCAGAGGCAGTTTTCTAAGATATAAGGACTATCGGTTTTTCATAATTAAGGAAAGAGGAATTTCCAGATTAGAATAAAATGGCTGGTCTGAGCAGGATGAATTAAAACAGATCCATACCTAACCATATCGTGCTAAACTCTACAACATCAGACACCAAGAGAAAATTTTAAAGGCAGCCAGAGGAAAAAACATATTACCTACAAGGGAATGACAAAGTGATAGATTTCTCTTTATTATCAATAATCTACAGCAGGAAATAGAAAAATAATACCATCTAAAAGTCACAGCTGAAATTTTTTATTCAGGAAGTAAAGATGAAATAAAGATATTTTCAGACCAAATCTAAGAATTTACCATTCACAGATCCTCCCTTGAAAGGACTACTAAAGAATGTACTTCTATAAGAAGCAAATGGAGCCTCAAGTAAAGGATGGAATGTAAGGAGCAATGATGAAAAAGTAAATTAGCAAACAAATTGGTAAATCTAATTATACATTTAGTGACAAAAATATGATTATAAGTTTGCTGACCAAAAGCAAAAAGAACAATTTGGGGTGGGAGTGTGGGGTAAAAATTAATAATAGACCATAATAATAGCATGGAAGATAAATGGATCAGAAAAGAGTTAGTATTTTAAGGTCCTTGTAATTTTCAGGGAGCAGATAGAATATCTGTAAATTGACTTTTTAATTGTGTTTTTACTTGTAAAATGGGAAATTAATAATATCTACTTCAGAATCGTTGTGAGAACTAAATGAAATAATATACAAAAAGGACTTAGAATAGTGTCTGACATATAGTAAGGTTCAATACATATTTTAGTTATTTTTATTAATATTATTATTTCGACTTTAAGCCATAGGACAAGTAAATGTAAAAGGACAGAAAAAGAAAACAAAGTAATTATTAGCTTTTAAATGAAACTAATAGTTGACATAAGAATATTAATGTTAACGTAGACCAAAACAGACTTTAGGGCAAAAAGGCTTTATTAACGATAATGGGAATCTTTACATAATTAGAGAAGGAAAGACTTAATACCAGAAAAAGTATCTTCAGCCTCCGTGCATGTAAAACAAAAACTCAAACAAAACATGATGAAATAGTGTAGAATTATAAGGAGAAATTCACAAATCCCTAACCATGGTAGGAAATTTTAAACTACCTCTTTCATAAATCAATGGAATGGATAAAAAGGAAGGATGTAGTTGAACACAACTAGCAAATTTGATCTAATGAGCTGTTGTCAAACAAAGGTAATATTCAGCATACAATAAAGCCCATAATTCCATCATACTAAAATCTGCTATCACACAGATCACATTCCCTAACCAAAATTTTGTGCAATTAAGAATCAATAATAAAAAGCAATCCTCATGAGTTTAGGAACCAAAAAACTTCTAAATAATTCACTGATCAGAAAAATCATAATGGAAACTACAAAATACTAGGAATTGAATGATAATGGAAATATGTCTGCACTTAGAGGAAAAATTTATACCTAAATACTGCATTATATCAAAACAATTTCTAGTGGAAAATTTATACTTAAAATGCACATATTCAAAATGGAAGAGTAATTGAAACTGAGACAAGCATTCAACTGAAAAAGAAAGAAAAAGAACAATAAAATGAATCTGAAAAAGCAGACAAGAATAGTAAATGATATAAACAAATTATTGAATAGAAAACGAGACGATGTTAAAGAAAAGCAACAAAATCAAAAGTGGGTTCTTTAAAAAGAGTAATCAAATGGTAGGCCTCTGGCAAGACTGATTTTTTTAAATGGGAGAAGGAACAGACTATATATATTTTAAAAGAGCTGATAAACTACTGTTTGAATATACGATGTGCAATTTGAAATATGTGAGCCAAATACTTCTTAATGTCCACAATCTAATCTGAGTGAAAGAATTTAAAACTTATAATTCTGTTGTTGCTTCTCAAATATTAATGTTTTAGTAAGGAAAAAGCAGTTCCAATTTTCTCATTGATACTTTTCTACTCAATGATATAGATAATACCTAAGACTATTATATTTTCTTCCATAAGACTCAGTAAAGGTATTTTGAATTTTAAAAAAAGTACTGTTAACATTGTTATTTTTCATGAATTTATCCTCTAAAGAACCTCTAAATTGAACCTCTAATTGAACCTCTAAAGAGATTCTTCATTCTCAACTCTTGCTTAGCTTATGACTTTTGGTTTGGGACCTAATGATGCCTGAGATGTGTGCCAGCTGTAAAGTATAAGTATCTAGAAGCAGCATGATACCAGCCTAAACTTGTTTGAAATTCAGATTAATCTATTAATAAATAAGCATAGCATTCTGGTTAAGAGCACAGTCTTTGCAGTCAGATGGTTGGGTTTAGATCCTGACTCTACCACTTACTAGCTTTAGGGCCTGGGATAAATTAAGTAAACCATTCTGTTCCTCTATTTCCTCATCTGGAAAGTGGGAATAAGAGTCACTACTTCAGAGTTGTGCAGATTAATTAATTAATATATGTCACATTTAAAACCATGCCTGGCACTAAAATTACTGTCATAAGTGTTAGCTATTATCATCCTCATCGATTGTACTTCTCTACATGTTATGATCTGTTGAAAATTATCTTTGTTAGTTAAGAATGGGCTCCCTGGAGCCTTACCAGAAAGTCCAAATACAATTTTAAATGTCCAGATTAGGTGGTGGTACAGTGTTTTTGCAAAATTGCATTTAAAGGGAGTCAAGTACAGAACTGTTTCTTATGTATAACCTAGAGAGAAAAAAACATATAGAATCCATAGCCCTTTAGCTTGCGTTAATTGCTAATGAATGGAATGAAATAACAGAAAGTAATTATTAAGAAACTGGAACACTCTTAATGATATATTAGTGTCTACTCAACAGTCTTTGATAATTGACCCAAGTGTTATTCTTAGAGACATTAAAATTTCTCTTATTTAACAATTGAAAAGTCTATTAAAAACATAACTTCTTCCGTGAAAAGATTGAGATTAATGCTATTGGTTACATTTTGTAGGATAGATCTTGACTAATCTTGTACAATAATGTTTAGAAAGGCATTGAACAACTGGTGAAAATTCAAATAAACCTTTCTTTTACTATTTCTCACTTAACATTACTGACTGCTGGTGCTAAAATATGAAAATTAATTACAAAGGAACAGTAATTTTAATATTTAATCATGAAGTTTTATTGAATGCAGAAGGCATAGTATAAAATTTAGGAAATTAGTGCTAATTTTCAGAAATAAAGGTTTAATATGTACTGTGGATTTTCATTTGTGGTTTTCTATAAAATGTACATTCCCAGCTTGATTTTTTTTTTTTTAGAGACAGATTTTAATAAATTTATTTCCTCAAAAGTTCTCTAAAATCAAATATTGTTACCTTTTACCCTTCTATTTTTTGTTAAATAAACTCAATCATATTAATAAATTTTGTTTGGAATTTAAGGACACAGACAAGTCAAATAATAAAAACTTAATAAACAAGTAGCTAGTACTTTAACAAAATTTCTAAATCACAGATTGTCTTTTTATCATTAACATGTATTTTGAGATAACAGTTTAGTTACAATATAATTTTTTTTGAGAGAAGGTATAAGGTTCAAAGTAATAATAAAGGAAATTGTTATTAATCAGTTTCTGAACAAACTTAATGGAATTATAAATACCAGTGCATAGAAAATATACTTTAAATAAGCTTTTCTTCTAGTAATAGGAGAAAGTTAAGATCAATGAAATAAAAATTAAATGAAGAAGAAAATCTAAACCAGGATTGGAAAGTCTGTTCCAGACAATATATTTCTTAATATGTTAATAAATTACATTTGAAAATTTAAATTGCTTTCATGTTATCTGTTATTTGGTTTCATCTGGAAGTATTGGATCCTCCTGCAGTATTATCGTAGAGCTGTACTGTTTAATACATGTAGATTGAGCATTTGGAATGTAGCTTGTCTGAATTGAGATGTGCTGTAAGTGTAAAATACCACATATCAAAGATTTAGTGTGAAAACAAGAATATTGATTATGTTATTAATAATTTTATATTGATCATATGTTTAAGTCGTAATATTTGGGGTATGCTGGGTTAAATGAAATATTAAAATTTATCTCACCTGTTTTCCCTTTTTTAAAAATTTTGCTAGTAGATTTTAAATTATATTAAATAGCTTATATTATAGTTCTGTTGGAGAGTGAGACAGTTTTTCATGGTACATTGTATCAATTTTTTAGAAAAATAATGAAAACATTGAGTAAATAATAGTTTCTGTACCAGTTGTTGAACAGACGGAACTACATAAAAATATGTAGCATGAGGAGGGTGTCATCATTTTTACATTTTAAAAAGTTATTTCTCAGTCTACGGCCATGCCACCCTAAACATGCCTGATCCCATCTGATCTCAGAAGCTAAGCAGGGTCGGGCCTGGTTAGTACTTGGATGGGAGACCACCTAGGAAGACCAGGTGTTGTAGGCATTAAAAAAAAAAAAAGTGATTTCTCAGCTGTTTTTCATTAGTAGTAAAGAGTTTAGGTTATTCATTCATTTGCTTGTTTATTCATTCAGTAAACATTTATCAAAGGCTAATGTACATAAAACACTGAGAATCTTCAACTGTGCTAATGTATCCTCAGATACTTATTATACATTGAATATGTTTCAAAGTGTAAAGTGTATATTGTATATAAAAGTACTATAGAAGAAACAACTAAATGGTTAGCTCATTAAACAATTATTTACTTGACCACTAATAAGTGCAAACATTATGTTCTACTAAAGCTATAACATCAAACTTAAATTTCAACCCAGAACATATTCTAAGGATAACTTAGTTTCTCTAGTTTTCTCTTTAATATACTAAGCCACAATGGAAAATTTTTTCAAATTGTTGTTTTTCTATATGATGTCATCATGAATAAAAAATAAGATTGGAAATGAAAAAAACAATAGCTATTGAAAAGTTATTCATAATAAAATTTTTTTCTGAGCAAATTTCAGGATACTTTTTCTTTTCCTACTTCCCTTTCATTTGTCTACACTTTTATTTTCTATTTAATTTGGCAATCTAAATTCTATTTAAAATTTGACAATTTTCCCCTTATGTTCTTTTTATTGCACATGTATAGGAAAGAGAAAAAAGCTGAATCATCTCAGTTTAACCAAAAGAAAGGAATCTACAACAAAAGATGATGAGTAAGTTTGTTTTTGAAATAATATACATGTCTTCAAAACAAAAGGGTCATATTTGTTAGTGATAATTTAAGAGAAATCATATCTTTGCAGAAATTAGTAAATGGAGTAAATAGTTATACCTGAGTTTTGAAGTATTCTTTCTTAAAGAAGAACTTTGTGATGTGTTTTGTAGTGATCATATGATGGTGATAAACGATATCTTAATTTTAATACTTATTGAGCCCAGTTTTCCCAGCCTATACATAAGAAACCAGCTTAGGGTAAAACTGAGGAAAACACTTTTCCTGATTTACATTATCTGGGAACATAATGCCTAACAAATAGTAGGTTCAAGAGCTAGGAACACAGTGAAGCCAGCAAAGTAAGGGATCTAGGGGAACTTAGAAGGCTTACATGCCAGCAACCAATCATTTTGATATTGGCCTGGCAATGGTGCCTTGAGTGAAATCATTATCTGCAGAAAGCCATTGCCTATGTATTCTGGAAGGAATAGTTATATCCACTGGGGCTAGAAAAATTGAATTAAACAGAACAGGGGTTAAATTTTCAAAGTAGTTTATATTTTCAGCTCATTTACCCTTTCAGCTGTATGTTCTCTGTGCCACACAATATGATGAATTAGTAGAGATGAAGAAAATAGTTTCTGCCTATAGGGAACTTACAGTCTTATGATGTAAGTTAATATATCTTCCCAACTTAGAAGTGGGTTGTGGGTAATGTTTCAAAATGTTTTAAAATCATTTGAGTGGAACTCAGAATAAATTTTCCATACAAATAGTGTTGTAATTTGTGGTTACAACCTCTGGGGAATGTTTTTGGACAACAGTGATAACCATGTAAACAAGCCAGAAATACCTATTCTATTGCTCTCCCCCTGAATCAGCTCCACTTAAGCTATTCTAACTTTTTATAGTTTCTTCCTTTCCTTCTTCTTCTGACCCATTCACATGCTTATAGCTCCAGATTTTTAACAATAGCTCCTATATCAGTGAGCTTTTGAATAGCAAGGCAGGAGCAAGAACCTTTGTTATGGGTCAATTAAGAATTTGCCTCTGGTTATTTAATTTCTCTCAATATTTCTAAAAATCCCAGTTATTATTGTATATCACTCTATGAGTTGGTATTAAAATTAGTGAATTTAAGTACAAGCCACGATATTTTATAATACATAAAAATTATGGGTTTCTAATTGTTTTTTTCCACTCATTGTAAAATTACTCAGTCTTAGTCAATAAAACCATTTTATTAGCTTCAATAATGAGTTCTTCATTTATTCCATTTATTTAGATTTCTTTATTATTTTGTGAAACCATTCCAAAAAATTGGATTTTTAAAATCTCAAACTGAACATTTCATATTTGTAAATCAATTTAAATGTTCCTAACCTTTTTTGTTTTGTTTGGCAATTGTGTAGGTTCGGGTTCTCCATAGAAGCTGAACCAATAACATATATACATATACATATAATATTATATATTATATATTAACATATGTAATAATACTGTGTATGATATATGATATTAATATATTTAGTGCTAATAAAATATATTATTGTAGTAATTAATAATAATGGGTTGATAATAAAGTATATATAACTACATATATAGACAGATTTATTATGAGGAATTAGCTCATGCATTTATGGAGGCTAAGTCCCACTATTTACCTTCTGCAACCTGGAGACCCAGAAAGTCAGAAGTGTAATTCCAGTCCAAGTGTCAAGGCCTGACACCAGGGGAGTCGATGGTGTAAATCCCAGTCCAAGGGCAGAAGAGTGATGTCTTAGCTTAAACAGGCAGGCTGGAAACTGATTCTCCTTTCTTTCGCTTTTTGTTCTATTCAGACCCTCAATCGATTGGATGGTGCTCACCCACTTTGGGGAGAGCAGTCTCCTCTACTGAGTCAGTTGTTACTAAGTTGGTTGCACAGTGGTAATTTTCTAACTGCATCACTCCTTCTATTAGTTGGCCTTTTTTAAACTCGTGTGTTCATAGGGATATAGGATTTTTCCTTAAATTCCACCTTTCCATATTTGTACCCCTTCTCAGACAGTAGATCTCTGACTCCTAACAGCAGCAATATATTTACACCTTTGCTTAGTACTACAACATATACAAAATAGTTTCAGACTTCCTGCATTCAGCACTGTTAAAAAGAAACATGCAGAGCATTCAAAATTTGTTTGCATTTTTTTGTCTTTACTTGAAGGTATATGGTCAAATTACTATGTTCAAAACTGCTTGGATTAGTTTTTCGTTTGAAGAAGCATTCATTGAAGTAGTTCGGTTCTCTTGTTTCTGTTTGTATTCGATTTTAATTTTGTCTCTTATCTTTTTTTATTTAATTTTGTTTTTTAACTATGTAAAACGTCAACGTGGTTCCAAAAGTCAAAACATTACAAAAAAGTATTCTCTGAGAAGTGTTACTCCCTGCCCCATTCCTTCTACCTACTCTTGTAGGTAACCAAATTCGTTAGTTTCTAGTTTACTGTTCTTACATTTATTTTTATAAACTTAAGCTGTTTTATTTATTTTTTCTCATTTCTCTTCTTATGCAAAGATGACATACAATGTATACTCTTTTTTACTTTTCTTTTTTCACTTATGACTATGTCCTAAAATCATTTTCAGTTAATCAACTTGGCAAGTTTTAATGTAAGAATTCTCTCAACAGGAAAATATAGTTCCATGTCTAGGTTAAAATTTTCTTCCCCCAGACAACAAGCAGTTAGTGACATGTCAATAAAGCTCACTTATAAATAAACACCTACACATTAATATTTTATGTGAACTTCCATATCCTTTATGCTCTGAAAGGAAAATATATAGTTCACTGCCACTGGCTTTTCTTCTTCTTGGCAGTTTGCTGCTGCTGCTGCTGGCACACTATAAAAATGCAATAATGGTGCTTATCCTGTAAGATTTAGTCTCATTAAACTTTATTTTTAGATAATTGTAGGTTTACATGCCATTGTGAGAAGTAAAACACAGATCATGTGTACCCTTTTCCCACTTTCCTGACATAACATCTTTCAAAAACTATAATACAATATCTTAATCAAGAATTGACATTGACACAATCCATTGATCTTTATTCAGATTTGCTTTTTTTACATGTACTCATTGGTGTGTGTGTGTGTGTGTGTGTATGTATTTAGTCCTATGCAATTTTGTCAGGTTTATATATCCACCACCGTAATAGTCAAGATACGGAACACTCCTGTCACTATAAGGATCCCTCCC
Source organism: Pteropus vampyrus (assembly GCF_000151845.1). Classification (NCBI taxonomy): domain Eukaryota; kingdom Metazoa; phylum Chordata; class Mammalia; order Chiroptera; family Pteropodidae; genus Pteropus; species Pteropus vampyrus. Next base: position 2,054,757 of record NW_011888932.1, on the reverse strand, counting down.
TCCCATTGTATAAAGCTTATTTTTAATTACTGGCTTATTCTCTTCTAGGTGGAAGAGTAACTTTTTTAGATTTTTAAAAATTTTCTATGCTAATCCAAATAAAATCTTTCTAATAGTAATGAGTTATGCCAGAACTGGGTTTTGTTGTTCGTTTTTTATGTATGCAATTAAAATGTGGTAAGTAACCAGAGTTCAGAATTCTGAGTTTCTCTTTACTGTATTTTAAGTATTGAATCGTGCAATGAGAATATTGACTTATGGATCACTTTCTGCTTTAATGAGGGCCTGTAGGGAGGAATTAGTTGAAAATGTTTATCAAAAACTTAGGATGAAGATATACTTATGTCTATATTCTGTAGGTGAAAAAAGACTAAGAGAGAAACCAGTATTTACAGGAGATTTATTTTCAACTGTTTAAAATTTTCGACATGAAAGAATGAAAACTTTACCCCCAAAATTAGCAACAGGACAGGCATGCCCACTTTCACCACAGGTATTTAACATATTACTGGAAATTCTACCCAGAACAATTAGACAAGAAAAAGAAAGAAAAGGCACCCCATTGGAAAGGAAGAAATAAAACTATCTCTATTTGCAGAGGACATGATCCTATATATAGAAAATCCCAAAGAATGCACAAGAAGCTACTAAAGCTAATAAATTCAGCAAAATTACAGGATACAAGATCAACACAAAAACCAGTTGTGTTTCTGTACACTTGCAATGAACAATTTGAAAAGGAACTCAGGATTCAATTTCCTTTACAGTATCATCTAAAAAAATAAAATATCTAGGAATAAATGTAACTAAAGAGGTGAAAGACTTGCACACTTGAAATTACAAAGCATTGCTGAGAGAAATTACAGAAGATTGAAATAAATTGAAAGACATTTTGTGTTCATGGGTAGTAAGAATTAATATTGTTAAGATGGCAATACTTCTACCCAATGTGATTTACAGATTGATTGTAAGCCATATAAAAATTCTAGCATTTGCTGAAATGGAAAATTCTGTCCTCAAATTCATATGAAACTGCATAGACGGACATTAAGGACATTATGCTATGTGACATAAGTCAGACAGAAAGACAAATACTGTATGATACCACTTACATGTGGAATCTAAAAAAAACAAACTTGTAAAAACAAAGAGTAAAATAATGGTTTCTAGGGAATGGGGGAATAGGACAAATGTTTAAGAATACAAACTTGCAATGAGTAGGAAATAAGTCATAGAGATCTAATGTGCAGTATTCAGCAGTCCCCAACCTTTTTGGCACTAGGGACCAGTGCTCCTATGAGAATCTAATGTCTAATGATCTGAAGTGGAGCTGAGATGGTGATCCTAGCTAGCATTGAGGAGCAGCTGCAAATACAGATGAAGCTTTGCTCACCCACTGCTTACCTCCTGCTGTGTGGTGCAGTTCCTAACAGGCCACGGACCAGTTACTGGGGACCCCTGCAGTTTAGTGGATATAGACAACAATATTTGTATTGTAATCAATAAACTTGCTAAGAGACTAGGACTTAATTATTCCATCCAGGGAGAAAGCTTTTGAGAGCATAATGGAATGAATAGACCTAAACACTGGAAAAAATTTTTTTAACAGGGAGTGTCAAATTTTTTATATTGTCTAGTTTTTAAAAAATTTAACCAATCTTTCTTAATAGAAAATGCTTTTAATTAACTTTGATTAATTAAAGATGTTCATAAGAATCACCTGGAAATACATATTTCTAGGCCACATTTAGAGATATTCTTCATAAGTACTTGAGTGCAACATAGTAATATGTATTTTTAACAGTTTTACTATGGAATTCTGATTCTAGTGGTGAGTTATGCTGTAAGAAATATTGTATAATGGCTATGAACATAGATCAAAAACACCTGGTTTCAGTCTTGACTGTGTCCCTTATTATGTAACCCTGATTAATACTTTCTTTGTCCTTCAGTTTTCATGTCTGTAAAGTTGAGATAATACCACAGAATGTTATTTTAAAGATAAAATAAGATATAGCTTGTACAGTAACAAGCACAGTGCTTTGAACTTTGAAAGAGCACAAAAAAGTTAGCAATTTATTCCATCGTTATAATCCAATTATCATCATCCAAAATAATCAATTTAGATAGAATTCAATAAATAGAGATTCAGTGACCTATTTACCTTTTTTAAATAAGACATAATATTGTGAAGATAAAGAAAAACCTGAGGATTTTATCCCTCTCATGTACATGTGACTTTTAGGTTTTTACCATACTACAGATACCATGCTAGGTAACTCAGGTTATAGCAGTAAATGAGGTAGAAAGTGACCTTGAGTTCATGGAACTTATAATTTGGTGAGAAAACAGATGTCAAACAATGGGAAATTGCAGAAAGAGGGAAATCAAGATCTTTAAAGGCCATTATCATGGATTTTAGAGGTTTCACCTCTTCTTTCCCTATATCCACAATGCCTACACAGTCAGTACAGTAGTCACCCTGGGTTGCATGCTAGAGAATCTTGAAAATATCACTCCTTTCTTACCTGCCTTCCTCCCTAGGCTCCCTTCTTTCACATCTAGGATGGCAAGCAGCAGCTGAGTTAATGCTTGCTAATCACCTGTGTCTGTAATTTTTAATTAGAACCGCCACTGTGACAGTTTCTTTTTGTTCTTTTAGTTCTCCCCTTAGAATACGTCTGAGGAACTTTATAGAGAAAAGGAAAATGATGAAATTAAATTTGAAGCTAAGAATGGAAAATAATTGAAATAGTCAAGATAGAAAAAAACAAAATAGAGAATCTTGGAGCAGAATGAAAAATAGGAGCAGAATGATAGTTTTGAAAATTACATTACATGTGACTTGCTTGAGACTAAAGTAATTAATATGGAAAAAATTAAAAACATAATTAATGGATACATTCCCCCCCCCCATAGATTTTATTTGGCAGAAGTATCTATTTTCAGTTGTTCTTCAGAATAATGAGATTTTCTCTTTGGAGAAAATGAGAGAACTCTGAATTTCACAGTGAAGCTTTACTAAGAAAATTAGGAAATACACAGATAAAATCCTGAATTTTTGGCATGTGGCTTTCTCTAGAGAAGGAGACATTCATAATTAACATGCCTTAAGAATTAGCCCAGAGATAAGGTAATCTGGCAAAAAAAAAAATGTCAAGACTCGAACAACCTTTTGGTGTGCCAGACCAATGGGATCATGGTTTCTTTTTAAAAGTATCTTAGCAGACTAACCCAGACACTTTTAAAATACTAGATGCTTTATAGCTACATATATATATATATATTGTAAGGATATATATATATAAATATTAAGGAGATATATATATATATATATATATATCATGAAACTGGCAGCAGTCACTGCATATCTGGATGCAGTACCTGTTGACATATGCACAGTTCACAAGGGTCATTATAAGATGAAGGATTTGACCCAATTCAGCCCAGCCAGAGGCAAATCTGTTTAAGAAAGGAATAGCATTCTATAAAATATGAATGGCACCCACTGATGATACTTTCACTCACCAACTTGAAAGAGGGAGCAACAATAACTGACATTTTATAGCAGTGGATATGAAAAACATTCTGCAGGCAGAAATAAAAGATCATAGGTTTTCAGAAATAAGTAAATTAGTGAAGGAAAACTAAAGACATTAAAGACCGTTTTACTCTAATAAGCAAATAATACTGTTTGAGGGCAGCAAAGTAGAATTTGAATCCCATCCATTAAAAATATGGAAAAATGCTATCAGCAGCAGTAAAAATCCAGTCTCCAGCACAAGTGGGATTAAATATGAGAATTGCCAGTTTGTCTAGGATGAAGACAGTAGCAACCCTACTTCCCCCCAAAATGGCTCGGCAAACAGTTTAGCTCCAAAGTTTATGAAGGCTTCTCTACTGAGTCAGAAGATGTGGAAGAGAACACATTTCCTGAATTTCTCAAAATTTAATAAATGGATGAGTGTTATAAAACCATTCCATGAATTTGGTTGTCATTGAGATGGGAGGAGTTGATTTCTTCTAGGAAGAAATAGAGGAGGAGTAGGAGGAGAGGATAGGAAATTAAAAAGGAGAAGAATAATAAAGTGTCTCCTTGTTCACTTGGTCCTGCAGTGGAAACAGGAAGCAGCTTAGGCATGTGAAGAATACTTGAAAATGGTTTCCCCAAATAATTGATACTCAGTCAATACAACTCCCTACGGTTGTCAAAACACTGTGCTTAGCTGAGCCCTCCAAAAACCATCTTAACTGAGGTCCTTTAGGGACGCTATATTGCACAGCTCCTGAGGGCACCATTCACATCTTTATTTAAACAGAGTTCCTTGAAATCATTCAAGATGGCAACCCTGCAAGTCTCAACCCTACCCACACAATTCCCTGAGGGTCAATAGGAAGCACCATCAGTTCATTAAGGTGTGGTAAGGCAGCATGGAGAGATTCTGCCACTCCAGTCCTCTTAGGAAAGGAATGCAAAGTAAAGGACCCCTAGGATTTCTTCTCATAGCAAAGTAGTTGCTTGCCTCAGCTTTGTGCCCCTGAGGCACTTAGGCTTAGTTATAATGTAGGGCAGAGGTCCCCAACCCCTGGGCCACGGTACCAGTCTGTGGCGTGTTAGAAACCAGGCTGCACAGCAGGTTAGCAGTGGGCAAGCAAGCAAAGATTCATATGTATTTGTAGCTGCTTCCCAATGCTAGCATCACCACCTCAGCTCCACCTCAGATCATCAGGCATTAGATACTCATAGAAGCACCGGTCCCTGGTGCCAAAAAGGTCGGGGACCGCTGATATAGGGGAAACTAGACATTCCCAGCCCTGGGTAGAAGTCACTTAAATCCTCTTGCTCCTTCAAGCTTTTTTTTTTAAAATATTTATTTTATTTTTATTATGGTGATCCTTCAGGCTTTTTGAACTCAATGAGAGGAGCTGGAATCCCTTTTTGACACTCTCAAACTGAAATTCCAGTGCTAAGTAATTGGGGCCTCAGATTACTTTTAATTGAAAAAACAATAATTAACTAAAATTTCACTATCTTCACATAATTTTTAGCTTTTGCATAATGCTGTCTCCATACCTTGCTCACATACTTAGATATATATTTTACTTAGTTGAAACATAGTGTATATATTCATTGTGTATGAACATTTAACATATTTGTCTCATTTTTAATAGCACACAAATATTAATGGATAACACTGATGTGATTTTGGAAAACATTTAAGTAGTTCTAGTTTCTCATAAAATTGATAGTGTAGTGTTCTCTGAAACAGTAGTCACTAGCCAGCCACACATGACTAATGAGCATTTGAAATGTGGCTACTTTGAAATGAGATATTATGAATATAAAGTACAAACTGGATATTGAAAAAAAAAGTAAACTATCATGAATAATTTTAATATTGATTACATGTTGAAATATTGATAACATGTTGAAATGATTACCCAACATACTTTGATATATTTAGTTAAATAAAATATATTGTTAAGTTCAACGGTTCCTTTTCATTTCTTTTAATGTGACTGCTAGACTAAAGTACATACGTGGTTGGCAATTTATTTCTATTACACTGCACTGTTCTGGATTATCATACATAGCTAAGAGATCTTAAAATTTGAAAAGAAACTAAAATTGCAACAATGAGGGAGTGGTTAAATCATCTTTGCTGTTTTACTAGGTACCGTATTGTGCAGCCTTTGAAATTATAGACGTGGATGATGTGCCTCCAAAAAATACATATTATATTAAGGAAAGAAAATATGATACATAGTTATAGAAATTTTAAAAAATAATAAAAACTAAAAGAACTTTGTTGGAGTGTTAACGTGCTAACTAGAGATACTTTAGAAGATAAGATTACAAGTGAAGTTTTGTTTTCAAATTTAAGAGTGTGCCTTTGTGTCTTTTCACATAAATATATTAAAACCATAGAACTTATTTTAATTTAAAAAAATCACTGAGTAACACTAACTCAGATCTAGATAAATAAGGAGATGGTGGTCTATTCGTGTTCTCAAAGTAATATTGTGGAGAAAGGAACAAGCCAACTATATCTTGTAGACGAAAAAGGAGCTCTATACTAAATGTGACTGAAAGTAACCTCACAGGGTAGTCTGATCATAAATTCCTAATTGGGCAGGTCATGATGGGTTGTGACACCCCAGGCCTATAACTTTTTTAGCAAAAGGTTTTTAAGCAAGCCCTGCCCGTTATTTTTGTGCATCTAGGTTAACTCACCCTTGAACTGCCAGAAGTAATCCTCTTTTCCAGACCCCTGAAGGAAGCACTAAATCTTGTTAACTGTCCTGTACCTTGGTTTCTCTTACCTTCATGTAGTCTTCCTTACGTTCCTTCCTTAATTTCAAATGCATAAAAGAAACTGCTCAACTGCTATTCTCAGGAGCATTTGAGATCATGCTTCCCAGCATTTGGTCACTTTGGCTTAAATAAACTCATAAAAATTCTGTACAGGATTGGACATTTCTTATATCTATAATCTCTCCCACTGTTCTGTGGGAATGAAAGTGAAACTCCAAAAGACAGGATGGTTGCTAATACATATTTTGTTTGTAAAGGAATGAAAGAATGGAGGAGGAGCATTTATGTCTTTTACCACTTTGAAAAATGTAAAGAGAAGGACTAGAAAACTGATTGTAAGCTGCTTTAAAAAGGATCAAAGTTGTGAAAATGATTTGTGTTTAAATGCTTGATCTTGCTAAAATTTTTTTATTCATAGATTCATGGTGTTGCTATCTAAAGTTGAGAAATCATCAGAAGAAATCATGGAAATAATGCAAAGTTTAAGTATTATTCAGGTTTGCTTTTTTTTTTTTTTTTGACATAATTTCAAATTTCTACTACCCTATTTGAAAAAGGAGAATAGGAGAGAAGCCCCAGATTGGAAAATCCAATCCAGAAGAGAGTTTGCAGGAGATATGTTTAATTTACTTTTCATGAGAATTTCTTATATGAACATTAACATAATATTTTAATTACATATGGCTTTTTCACTTTTAAAAGTAAATTTGTAGATTATATTTAGACTTTTTAGTTAACATGTTATTTTTATTCAGGCATTTTAGGGCTTGTAATAGTTGACCTACCAGAATATGTTAGATTTCCTACAGTAGAGTTTAAGTTTTGCAGATGAAGGGAACAGTGTACTATATTTTCATTAGACTTGTCAGTAATATTATATTTGAAAAGAACTTAACTCATGTAAAATGACTTTCTTTTAGGCTTTGGAGGGCAGTAGAGAGCTTGAAAATCTCATTGGTATCTCCTGTACATCGCGTTTCTTAAAAAGAGAAATGCAGAAAACAAAAGAACTAAGTAAGAAAACTTTATAAGTTATAATAGTGTCTCTACATCCCTTGTTTGCAAACTTAGATATGTATTTTAATATTTTAAATTTTAGAGTTAAATCTACTCATTTTTCCCAAATTTAAATTTGGTAGACTTCTTTATATATATCACTACTGAACATATGATAGAAATATTATTTTAAGAATAAGAAGACACATATCTTTCACCAGGCTATGTTATTTCAGGGATTTCTCTTGAATGTGAAAGGAAAGAATGTACCTTGGAAACTGGTATTGGGCATTTTAAATGTAGTGCTCATTCTTTAAATAAGATATAATAAGGTATTGCATTTTGTACTTGATACCTTTACATATGTATTACTTCGAATTTTGTTTCATGAAGTTATTTCTTCCAAGATGAGAAATTATTTATATTCCATGTTAATTCTTAACATAACTTTTTTTTCTTCTAGTGACAAAAGTAATGAAACAAAAACTGTTTGAAAAGAAGAGTTCAGGACTTCCTAACAAAGGTAAAAAGTTGTCTTTTATTATATAAAACATTCTTTCATCTCATTTTACCATTTAAAACCAGTCATCACGAGTCTTTAGTGTACTCTTAAAAGAGCAGGAATCTCATTTGAAAAATCTTATATTATATTTAGCAGAAGACCATGTCTGATGAGATCAACTTCCCTGATGATTGAACTTTTTAAATATCTATTGAAATATAATTTTCAGTTTAAGATTTAAATTTTGTACTTTTATTAAAAGTTCTTTTTGAGAATACAGCAACTTTTAATGGTGAATTAAAAGGATACACAAAGCTTTTATAAAAAGTTACTTTGTAACCAGTGCTCTAAAAACTTTCAGATCATTAATGACATTTGATCTACTGTTAACTCATGCCTCTGAGCATAACACAGCATGGGAAACTAAATTTTAGCAGGATTTAAATTCCTATAACACATGCACATCCATACCTCAGTAAGCAAAATAATCATGGACTACAAAATATTAAAATATCTTTAGACCAAGTTAAGAGGGATCATTTAAATATTACTGCCATGAATCCTATTTAGCAATGTCTGCAAACAGATAAGCCTTGAAATGGACTAAAAAGTTATGTTTTTAGTCTATCATTTTTGAGTACCAGTGACTACCATTTATTGAAGACCAATAATTACTATGTTCCCAACACTAGGATCAGCAGATCTTTACAGCAACTGCGCAAGATAGCTATTATCATTGTCATTATAGATAAGGAACAGTGACACAGAAAATGTTAAGTAACTTGCCCCAAAATGCTTTACTTAAGTATCAGAGCAGGGTTTCCAACTAAAGACTAGTCTGACCTCAAAAAATATAGTCTTTTCATTATTCCATGTTGCCTCTTCCTAAAACAAATCAAATCATCCAATCACTCCAGCTTTTAGATTCAAACATGAGGCATAACTGAATCTGGTCCAATCTAGTGTTTTAGACTGTTTCGGATCTTTAGCAAGCTGGTGATGAGTTTGCAGTGGACAATGCTGAGATTACCTGCTGGACAGTTCCAAAAGCCAACTAGCTCAGGGCACGCCAGCACCCATGGCAAGACTTTCCCAAAACTCATATGGGAAGGGAGCTGGGTAGGCTTCCTGATCTGTTTAGTTGAGCAGCTAACTTCCATTGTGATCCCAAGAATTTAAGAACATAAGGTAGCTTTTTCTTGGAAAAGCTTTTGAGATCTCTCTTACGCTATGTAACTTGATTTTAATGTATAACTAGGTTTCAGAGGTTTCAGTCTCTCCTAACTTGACAGGTTTTAGAGGATCAAAATGGGAAATTGGAATGTTTTGTTTTAGTTAGAGGAGATCTTGAGTCTGTATATTCTATGCCAATTGTGTGATTTTTTTTTAATCTGTAATTTCCTAGAACTAATTAGAATTAGGCTTTACATAGTTGGTTTTCGACAACAGTTTTGAAAAATGAGGAAGGGAAAATTATAGAATAAGTGATTGTCATTGCTAAAAATTAATGGGAAAAATTTTTCCAAAAGTATTGTTTCTTTATCTGAACATTTATTAAGACATTTAAGTTATGTCCATGTGTTAAAAGTTTTCTTTTTTCAGAAATCTAGTATATACTGATTCTTTGTTTATGCATGATCAGCCTTAAAACTATTTTCTAATATTTTAGACATTAAAACTGATTTGCCCATTACCAGGTTTTCCCTAAGGACTAAGTATTAGAGGATTGTATCACTAAATCATGTTTTAAAATTTCTCATAAGCATTGATTATTTGTTGTCATTTAAATGAAAACTGAATTAAGATATATATATGTTATATATTAATATATGGTGTATATATTAGAATATATGTCATCTTTCTGTTTCTTAGCAAGAGCTACATTTTCTCTTTATATTTCCTTAGCAAGAGCTACATTTTCTCTTTATATTTCCTGAGGCATTCAAATCTTTATTAGCTTTTTAACTATTTTGAAGTAATGCCTGAAAAATAGATTGAAGTTTATTTTCTTTATAATGTGAGTTTGAGCTATATATTTTTCTGGGTGCTTTTCCCTCCTCTTTCTCTTATTCCAAATATGTGCATTTAAAAAATTTTAGTGGTACTTTTTGTTTTGTTTTTTGATTAAAAATGCTGTACACCAACACATGCACATATATATGTAAATTTGCTAAGTTAATAACTTTCACCCTCTTATTCATACATTCATTTTAACAGGACTTAGGTTTTTTTTATTATCTCAAACTAATTTACTTTATATATCCTTCATTTTGAGATCTAGCCTTTAATTTTTTATAGAAATTTCTACTTTACTCTTTTCTTTTACTAATGCTATTACTGAGAATTGTCAGCATTTTTAGACATTTTGAGAATCTTTATAATATTAGAAATTATATAGGTAGAAATTATGTAATATAAAAATCAGCCCTATAACATGTATTGGATTTGTTTAGTTAGGTAATTATGAAGATAAGAACAAATAAATTATTTGTTTCACTATCAAAAGAATATCCTTTCAGATTCTTACTAAATTTTCCTAGAATAGTTAGAGTAGACAGTACCAGGAGAATTCTAACACTTATGCTGTCATTGCCCCTTCACATTGGTCTTTTAGTTCTATTTGTTTTTTTAATTTCAGTGCTAGTTTGTTTAGTATCAGTTGCAGTCTTCCTTACAAGCAGAGGAGTATAATTGTAAAAATAATACTCTAATGTTTTAAATAAATAGACATCTGACATACATTCTTAAGGCTTTATATAACTTATTCTTCAGAAAAGTTAAACATAGACAACATGAAAAGGTACACTGAGATTACCATAGTTTACAGAAGAACTGAACCTTGCAAATCAGGGAATGCCTTGATAGAGTGTATAAATAAAGAGGATTCCATCTCTTCTAAGTATAAATTTCTTAAACAAAGGAAAGCTTCTTTCTTTTCTCAGTTACTTAGGAAGTAAACCTAACTTCACTTTTCTTAATAATGTTGGCTTTATGACTATTAGAAAAATAATGTAATGAAAGGTTCTTTCTCTGTTATATTTGGATGTGAATTTTCATAATTATTTTTAATTTGTCATGCTGAAGATTTAAAACATATGACCATTCAGTGGGTTGATACAAATAGAATGTCACGTTATCATCACATGGTAAAGCATGAAATTTATTTACTTTACATAATCAACCTCAACTTAAAACAACTTGATACAAATATTCCTAAGTCAATAGATGGCATTATATAGTACTTAGTATTTTTCATTTTTTCCGGAGATATTAGAAAATACCATCATTGTTTGTCTGTGACTAGTACTTCCAGTAAACAAAATATTTTTGAAAAGAATGTAAGCAGATTGTAGATCAGTTGCCAAGATATGAAATCTAGACATTTAGCTTTAGTCCAAAACATATTTTATTGTTTTTGAGAATAATTGTGTAGGTCGTAGTATGCATATTTTAAATGAAATGTTAACTATCTGAACTTTACATTGTTCAAAAAAGTTGATTGTTTCAGCTTTTTGTAATCCAAAATATTTAAGAATTTCTAGCTCTGGCCTTAAAAAAGAAAAGCACAGAGTATAATGTTTCTGTTTTCTTTAGCTAATTTACTGTCTTCTTATATTGTAAGATTCATCTTGGCTATAGGACTTAAAAAAATTTTAAAATTTTGGACCACAGGATAAATTTTAAACTCTTGTTCTAAGACTATAAAATAGTTTGCTACTGCCTTTTCATTCTAACCACCCACTGAAGTATTTTTCAACTTAAAAATATGTTGTTCTTTCCCCCACTCAGTCTTGAAAAAGTATTCATCATATCAGCTGAATAATTTTACTCCTAGAAGACTGCTACCCTTTTAGTTTTTTTCTATCATATCTTAAACAGTATCTTTTTTCAGGCAAATTCTTCAGTTTTAAAAACACTGAGGTTCGAAGTTTAGACATGATGAGTTTTAGAAGAAACAACAAAATTTCCCCCTATGCTTTAACAATTCTTTATCTGGAGATAAAAAATGGAGATATTAATTTTGGTGGCACAAATATACATTCATGTACAACTGTAGTCCTCAGCTCTTTATAAGCATTCAGCTGTCATGTACGCTGTACTCTGGTCATACCTTTCCTATTAATAATGTTAATGCTCTTGTTTTACATTATTCATCACTGTTTGGAGGATACATTTTAACTGCTTGCTCAAGATTTGTCTAGGATTTAAGGCAAAACTGCTTTATTTTTAAAGCCTAAATAATTTTTCAGTGATTTAAATTTTTTTATACTTTACTAGAAGTATGATAATTTTTATCTTTTAAGTAATCAGTAAAAAAAAAAAATTAAACCATAGATTTGAACTCATTTAATAGCAATTATGTGTTTACGAGGTATAAATAACTTGCTATCAGACGTTACAAATATCCAGGTGCTCTGTATGTGCTGATGACAACAAAATTGAAACGAAAGACTGTAATAATTCTGACTGGTTTTCTCTGCAGAAGATATTGATTATTTGTGTGTGGTGAGAGATTTGGAAAATTCAATTAAAGGAGTTGTGCAAAGGTTTCATAAATTTTCCTTCTACAGCGTGTACACAGACATAGTTGCGTATTAAATCAATGCAGCACTTCACAATATATTTTCTTTGAAACATAAAAATAAATAACATTTAAACAGTTCTGCTTACTACAGAAACAAATTTTATTTTCTGTGAAGCATTTAGTCATGTGCTATCACTGACTCATACACATTTGCCAGCTGTAACAAATTTTATAGACATTTTCTCCAGAGACATATCTCACATACTATGAATTTTTAAATGAGCAAATGGTGAAGAAGGGATGTCAGCAATATAAAAATTGATCAGCTAAAAGATAAAAGCATAAGTAAAGAGATTTGTATGGTAGTCTTAATAGGTTTTATTAAATAAAAATACTATAAAAAGACAGTAATGAACAGACTGAAGACTAACTGTTCTTGAGGTGGAGAAAAATTATTCTGGCAAATTTAGTAGAAATTGGTTTTATGCCACCTGACAGGTGAACATTTTTTTTTTCCCATTCTAACTTTTAGTCAGAAAAACTCGGAAAAGAGTTAGATAAATTCTCTAAGTGGTTTACTTATTTTAAACACATATTTATAATAATTATGTAGATATTTATAGTATTATGAGCTAATTATATAGTTTAAAGGAGGACTTATATGGTAAGTAAATGTTAGGTGACTTTTTACTCCAACTTAGCCCTCACATAGAAGGAAAGTAGTCACTTTAATTCACACCATTCACACCATAATCTTTAGCCCTGCAGTCTCTCTCTTTTGGGACTCAAGGCCCCTTTGCTGCTTCTCTCTCTAATTGGTTTGCTCTTTCTTCCTTCTCTGTCTAGCAAACTTCTGCTCATTCTAAGGTCAGCCTCAGATGTCATATCCTCTGTGAAACTTTCCTGAGCTAGCCTAGGTAAAGCTAAATTGCTTCATCTTCTAGGCTTCTACAACACTTGTCTGAATGTTTATAAATGTATCATGTTGTAGTGTATTGTGATTGTCTGGTCACAGGGCCCTTCTGGACTCTGTCCTGGCAAACAAGTAAAATCTTATCCTCTATACTGTAGCCAAGGAGTCTAGTATAGAACCCAAATGGAAGGTCCATAATGCGTGTTCAGTGAATGAATAAAAACAAATGGCCACTCTAAGAATTATTTAAAGGAATTATCTAGATATTTTCAAATACTTATAAATCGCTATCTCTGCATACCTCATGCATGTAATATTTACTAAATACCTACTGTGAGCCAGACACTGTTCTAGCATTGAGGATATGCTAATAAACAAGACAGACATAGTCCTTCCCTCAGGATTATAAAATCTAGACAAATAATTATAATAAACCATAAGCATACATATAATAATAAATTTCTGGCAGTTTTCATCCTAAAGTTTTTAATGTACATTCTGGAACAGAATAGAGCAAATCAAGATATTGAAATGAGAATTTATAGCCCCAAAGCTGCAATTTATAATGTAAAATAAAACTTTACATTTGGGTTCATTATTTAAATTTCATTTTAATTCAGCATTTATTCTGCATCATATACTGTGACAACTTAACTTCGAACTGCTTTCTGAAAAACTTTTTTTCTTTCACACAGAGTTACATCATCTTGACAGCTATGAATTCCTTAAAGCCATTTTAAATTGAGGTACTGTTGCACCTTTCTAATTAAGTTTAGCCTTGTTAAATTTTACTGTTTTGTTCAGGTGGAAACATTTTATTTATATTATCAAATTTGGTCCTGTCTACAAAGAAAACAGGGCCATGCGCTTTGGAGTTTTAGTTGAAATTATATTTAATCTGTTCTTATAAACAATTAGAAGGGCAATCTGACAAGATCTGTGAGTTAGAGGCTGATTGAAAGAGAACAGTGTTGAGCCTACTAGGCTTGCTTTAAAGTTGGAGAGGGCATATTTTTAAGTGAATATAAAGAGGGCCCTTAACTGAGCACCTTTGGTGTAAGTAGCTAACTAGATACTGACAGGTGGGTTATAGTTTCTGTAGGGCATACCTGACTGAACAAGATATAACAAGTCTATTAATCTGGAAATGTGCTGCATTGATTAAATAATTATATATTAATTAGTTGTACCTTTTCTTCAAAATACCTCTTGTGAATTCAGCAATTCAAGTAAAAATGACATATTTATAAATATAACTTATAACTTAGCTAGAAGCAATATGAGGCAGGATGTGACATTAGTGTTTGGTATACTTGTAACTGAAGGTTCACATTAAGAACTAGCATTATCCCAGACTTAGTGGCATCAGTATCAATTTTCTTAGAAACTAATCAGATGTTGCCTGCTATCTCTTAGAAAAAAGTTAATGCATAATGAAAGAATCCTGTTGTATCTTGAAAATACATTTCTTTAAAATGGTATCTCAATTGATTAATATTAGCTTTCTAGCAAACTAGCTCTTCTTAAAATATTTGCAAAGCATCTTATATAGAAAATTGTCACTTTCATTTGTTAAAATGTTCGTTCTGTTGTATACAATGAATAATAGTTTATAAAAATATCTAACATTTATTGAGCACTTTCAATGTGCCAGGCACTATTATAAGCACTTTATACATAAGCCATTTAACCTTCACAACTTAAGTGGAGTAGATATAGTTATTATCTTTATTTCATAGGTAAGGACACTGAGCACAAAGAGATTAAGTGTCTTGTCCCAGGATCCACCTCTGAGAGATAGCCAGGATACTAACCTGAGTAGTTTGATGCCAGAGTCCGTGCTCTTGCCCACTACAGAGCAGTAATCTATGAATGTCAATTTTTCTTACTAGTCAAAGGTTTTAGCTCCTATTAAATAGTAAGGATATAGTATATATACACATGCATATGCATATTCATTCATTATAGGGTTAAATATTTTATAAAATTTCTGACTCATGGAAATCCAACAGAGTACTATTAGATGGTAATCATAATACATATTCATAGTAACATATTTGGCAAGTGAACATACACATTGAGTATGTGACAGTCTCATTACTGAACTGGAGAGAACTTAAGAGTACTGAGAATAGCTTTGTGTTCATCAATGATAGCAAAGATTATCTGAGTTTTTGAGTAGTACTTTCAAAAAACTTGAAAGAATTAAGGTTAACCTACCAGTCAACCTCCTTTTTAGTGGGGAAGCAACAGAAAATAACAGTGAAATGAAACTTGATTTACCTTGGAGGTAGTTCCCTGGGTTCTCTTGACTGTGTTTTCTTCTCACTTCAGGCAATTTCTTCATGATCGCATCCATTCCCTTGACTTTAGTTCTCACCTTAGTGTTATTTATTGTTTCCAAATCTATTTGTGACCCTCCTCCTGAGCTGTAAGCCCACATCTCAGCTACTATACATTGTCCCCCAAGTATGCTGATTTCATCATTTCGCCCACCCCCAAATTGTTCTTCATTCTGTCTTTCTGGGGATTATATTCATCTAATGGTAAGGCTCAAAACCTCAAAATTCTCTCTTTTTGTCCCCCCCATCCAAACTGCTGCCAGGTCATATCACTTCCAAAAATGTTTATTTCTCCATTCTTTTCCCACTGTGCATTAGTTTATTCCTTCATTACCCCTCATTTAGATTATCATCATCCCCATTGTAACCTGCCTCTCTGCCCGTTAGTCCCTTTCCTCTACAGCCTGACCTGCTACTGGATAAATTATGCTTTAGAAGGTATCAGTCCACTATATCCACAGTAAAATCCGAATATATACTGACATTCAGAACTCTCCCTGATCTCACCAGTTTGCCTTTCCAATTTGTCTTTGTGTCTAAGTCACTCCAAATTACTTGCCATTCTCCAGACACATACCTCAGAAAATGCCTTTCTCCTTCCTTTACCTTTGTTCTTGTCTCCTCTTCTTGGCATACCTTTTCCTCCATCATTGTCAAAATTTTGCCCATCTTTCAAACCCTGTTTATATCTCGCCTTACACTAAGCTTCCTCAGATTCCTTTCTTCCATGTTCTCTCATTGCTCTTCTTTGTACATTTGTCATGGCTGCCCAACTGGCATGACTAAGGGAGGGTGTTAAATTCCTGATTTTGTCCTATGTCCTAGAAACCTCTAACAGTCATTGTACTTCTGAGACCACTGTGTCCAACTTCCCTGTCTGAACGGCAGCTCCCGCCATCTTTCTTCAGTGATTATTCCTTCTGACCTATATTGGTCAGTCAGGGGAACTACCCTATACAGATTCACTCCCAAAGCAGTCAGTCAGGGGAACTACCCTATACAGATTCACTTTAAAAAGTGAATCCTTTATAAAATAATGTTACCATAAGAGAGACTGGGAGTAAGGGTGACATCAACCCATAGGCCATAGATGGTATGGAGACCAAGAAAGGGGTGGGTGGGGAGAAAAGGTATGATTTTGATTAATCTTAACAAGATACTGGGGATACTTTATCTAGAAACAATGTAGATAAATCCTTGATTAACAAAAGTATGAGGCTTAGTATAAACACAGCACTGTGCATAAATGCCAACTTTTTGAAACCTAGTATTCAAGCTAAGGATACAAGATTTATATACATGAAATAATAACAATACAAGGCAAGCTATGATAGTGATACAAGTTCAGACCCTTCTTCTTTCCAGGGTTCTGAGTAATAGCAAATGCAAAAAAGGATTGAGTCCAGAGAGGGTCAGAATCAACTTGATTAGTGGAGGAGTTGAAAATTTTCAACATAGCAGTCCCTCTGGTAGAAGCTTGGGGTAACTAATGCGGATTGTGCCTAAGGCAGAAGTGAAACCTTTCTCCCACACTGAATCTAAATCTTAAACACTATATGCGCTCCTGAACCTGAGGGGAAATCTGGATCTTTGTACCTGTCTTATATGCTTGGTTGCAGAGGGGAGATAGAATGGACTGGTCTTCATGAAATTAGGAAGCACAAAGGCCCATTGAACTTGAGAGTAGACACTGAAAGGGAAACTAAATTGTGAGGAAGAGTGTTGTGTAAGAGTAATGACATGTCGTATTAGTAGTAAACTGTGGACCAGTGTTCTGTACTTTGAACAGTCAAATGTGTCATTCTTTCATGGGGTATACAGAGCAAAAGAGTTGACAGAAGTTCTTTCCTCTTCAGACTGAAGGGATATAAATATTCCTCTCTAAGTACCAAATGAAGAATAAGCAGTAGTATAGAAATACAACACATAGATTATCTCAGGCTGGGATGCCTAGATCATTATTTAAGGGTTCATGATTTTAAAGTTCTAGTTATTCCACAGTACATTATGTCAGAGGGTCACCCAGAACCTAGTAATAGAAACTTTGTACTTTACATGGAAGTTGGGATTTGAAAAATGGGTGATTTCGATAGGTTGTGTAAACATGCTAGGCAGAGAAGCAGAATGATTGAATGGTAGATTCCAGCCACATCATTGACAATTGTAATCACCAGGCTACTAAGTTCAGGATTTATTCATTAGGCAAAAGTGGGCCAGTGAAGATTATTAAGGAAGCAACAATGCAAAATGTTTTAGAAAGAATATAATTACTATATGAAGGATAAGTCCTGTCAAAATACTGCTCATAAACTATATCACTGTATCTAAATTGCTTTTTGTTTGTGTTATCTTCAGAACCAGTATGGCAATGTAGAGATAACAAACATTGCTACTCCACTCTTGTGCTGTGACATACCTCACATTGATCAATTTATTTTTGCTAGATCCTGAATTTGGCCTCAGAAATTTTCTGAACACAATTCTAGCAGCCATGATCAATTGATGAAATGTCTTTGTAGGGGCTGGCATTATAATAGAGAATAATATTTGGATTAGATGTCCAGCACCAGTTCTATTTTCTAATTAGTTATGTGGCCTTAAACAAGATATTTGGTTCCTTTAAACCTTAATTATAAATGAGACAGTGAGATTATACAAAATAATTAATTAGTACCTCTCTCATAGTAACTATTTACTAAATGATAGTCTTCCTTTCCTCTATAGTATTATCATTAGTTCTGATAACTATGTATCAATAACCTATAATGATATTTAAGTGAACATGAGAGTGCTTAAAATCTTTAGGAATTCAGACCAAACTCAAGTGTGAGTTGGCAAAAGTTGGTTGTCAAGTTGGCAGCCTATCTTCTTATAGGCCAAGAGGAATATCAAGACTCTCAATAGCAGCCCACCGTGCGTTACTTCTTCATAGCTGCCCATGTAATCAAGGAAGGGGTATTTCAGGAATGAATGGTCCACATACCCTGTGGGAATATATGCCATCAATTGCCAATGGCTGCTTTCTTCAAAGTCTTCCTTTCCATGCAAGGGTCGTAAAGCCAAAAAGAACTTCTACCACCACTAGGAGTCCCCAGAGGGACACACTGTGAATAGGAATGTCAGTAAATACTGTCTTTTTTTGGGGGGCAGCTGTTGGAGGAAACACCTGCTGAAAGGCCCTTAAGGCTTATAGACAAAAGGCATGTAGATTTTGGTGTTTTCAACAGGTCATATTGGAGTTTTAGAACTCTCAGAAGTACATCAAAATCTATATTCACATAAAGTGAAGAGTATCAGTGTAGTCATGTTGATAATTATTTGTGAAGGTGAATCTTGTTTAGAAGAATAAAAATTAAGCAAATGAGAGATTAACAGTATCTAAACTAGGTATGAAATTACATGATAAATGGGTGTTTTAAATCTTCTTTCATCATATATGAGATGCATATTAATTTGGAAACTAATTCTTGATTTAATAATAATCTTTTATAATCATCTTTTATATCCTGCAGGCATTTAGAAGAAATGCACTCACTATGAACACCAACTTTTGCATCTGCCTGGTCATATTTAAAGGGACAGAAAAAATGTTTGTAATTAATCTGCCCAGTAAATACCAGATCATAGCACTAGGCAGGTGCATGTGTAGATAAAATTTCTTGCAGCTAATTTAAACTTTCTACACACACCAGTAGATAATCTCAATGTAAATAATACATTTCTTCTTGACCCTTTAATGAGTGAGCCAACATGTAGACAAGGATCTTGACTTATATTCTATATCACATATGCTTCTGTATAGTTTTAGCTCTGTGGATAGACTTAATAAAGCATTTATGAAAATGGCACTTTGGTAGAGCTATAGATTTTAAAAGATTAAATTTAATGGTGAGTGGAATTAGGTATCAGTTTTCCCATTTAAAGGCCCAGATGTATATTAATTAGATCCTTTTTAAAACTTTTAAAATTTAGAAGTTTTTGTAGCTACTATCTCAGTGATACTTTTTTCTATTCTAGTTATTACTATTCTTGTAGAGAAAAAAGATATTCTCAAAGTTTTAAAATTTTCACACCTTTTATAAAATACTGGAATGTATTTTTTAGTAGACATTTAAATATGAAGTTGTTTTTAAACTGAACTACAGACTCTACTGAATTTATAGAAAAAAAACTTTTCATGGGGGCAATTTGTGATCCTCCCCAAATTATTTTAAAGCATTAATTTGTTTTTCTATGGTAGTGTTTTATATCATGTTTGTGCTGTCACAGAATATAAAGGGGAAAAAGGGATCACAGAATGTGTTATAACTTGATAACATGATTTTTATAAACTTCTATACTTTGACCATTTCTACAAGGGAAAAATGCTATTCCTTGGTACTTGTCCTAAGTCTTAACAAAATTTGTACAAGATATCACCATTGCATTTAATTCAGTGTATCATGAAAATAAAAATACTTTATAAAAACCTAAAATAAAATTTAACAAAATAAGGTTGAAAGTAACTAATTTTCCATTTAGAAAAAGTCTAGATTTACCTCTTAAAATTATTTTTTTAACTATTAAATGATAGATATTAAACAATAGCCCAATTAACTATTAAACTGGTCTTCACTAATGATTTTATTGGTATTAAATATTTTAAGATAATCTGTCTGCTAAATATTAAGAGCTCTTTGTGATACAGCCCTTATAATAGGACATTACCTAAAACGTACCCAAAAGGATAATTCTTTTGTTGTAACAATGAAAACCTTAGAACGTAAGCCAGCATAAAGAAACCTATATTCATAAGGAAATAAAGGGTCAAGAAGTAGATTGGTTTTCATATGTAATCCAAGTTATGCAGGTATATGCTTAATGCTATTAAATCAGTTACTGTATATTTGACCTCTAGATATACTAAGCTTTTGCCTTTCAGAACAGCTGGGCCTGCTAAGAATCATTTCTCAGTTCTCTTCATTGCGGATCATATGACTCTCGCTTTATCACCCTTGGAGGCCACATGAAGGACAAAGCAGAAAGATCCACACACAAAACTAATGTTTATGTGGGGGCTGAATGGGGAGCAATATACTTGGCCCTGATTTTCCAATGAACATAGCAGAAGAGACCAATTGAGACTTGAAACTGTTGTTTCTCCAGCCATTATTTAGTTGTATCCTATCAATCTCTTACTCTCTATTGAACAGAGAGGCTCCTTCGGCTACCTTGACTTTTGTAAATGTTTCACTCACGTAGTTGTTGTTTATCTTTTGGACAGAATGCTACATCGGGGATTTTTCTCCCTTCCCTAAGGCCTCAAAGGAAAATGACTTCTGTGTGCTTCATATTTGATACATGAACATACACCCTATTCTCTTCATTTTAAGAAGCAAACCTATTGGCAACTGCATTTCTCAGAAATGGCCCTTCCCTCTAAAATGAACTTGAAAATAATTTAGAAGGGTTCATTTTTGACAGGTGTATTAGTGAAGTGAGAAATTGTTAATATTTTTGCATAACCTAAATATCTTTATGTTAAAACATTCCTATAATCCTGGGTGTAGCTGAGAGAAGTGCTTTGGAATTGCTTGTTTCTGTGATCTTAATTTATCACTGGACATTTTTGGTATTTTGGAACTTAATCCTTCAAAGTTCGAAGTGGACTCTCCTTAAACTGGTTTCTAATAGATATGAGATACTTGACCTATAATTGCTACAAGTCTCCATAAAACTATAATGTAACTAACTTGGTAAGATTAGGTTAAATCATCTAGAAAATATTTTATGTACAGAATTTACCTATAAGATACCGTGAATATGGGTGCATTCTATTTTACTAATGTTATATGTGGGCTGAATGGGGAGCAATATACTAAATATTTACTAAATATACTTTTGTTTTTAAAAAGTAACATTTCCTATTCCAGTTATTCAGAAGTTAGAACTTCCTCATCCCTGATTTAAATCAACATCCCGTGTTAGACACAAGTATGCTATTACAAAAAAATAAAAACTAAAAAAATAAGACTACGCTCGCCAGCCAAGATGCTGACATTTGGGCACACTTGATTACAGATGGTGACCATGGACAGCGATGTTCTTGCTGATTCGGCAGTGATTCAAGGCTGCTTTTCTCTGCTGACCTGCCCTTTGAGTCTTTATGCACATTTACTTTGAGAAAGAAATACTTCTTGATTTTCACTTTGTCTAAACCCACTTCCTTTATCATACCTTCTTTTATCAGCTTTTGGTTGTCCATGCCTAGAACCACATTTTCTTTGTGTGTAATGTGTTTGGCTTGCATTGTTTTAAAATATACTACCAGTTATGCTTTAATGGCTATCTTATGAAATAAATACATTCATTAAAATATAGACTGATGGGACAATGATTTTATTTTTGTCACAGAGACTCAACACCTTTACATGAGAAAGTACAACATGGATATAATACATTATTTTTACCAATTGAATACTATAGTAAAGATGGGCTTCTGCTAATAAATAGTGATA
>NW_011888932.1:2013450-2031011 GCF_000151845.1 Pteropus vampyrus | reverse complement strand
GCATACTCCAGGGCCCTGAGTCCTCTATGGGAAAGTTATCCATGGCAAATGGAAAATTATATTTCATGTTCATTGTATACTTTCAGTGAGCTAGTGCTGCAGTAAAGCAGTAAAGTAAAGGTGGGGCTTATGAAAGAAAATGTACTCTGGCCTCAGAGTTTTCATTTTAGTTAGGGGAATGCATGAACTAGTTAAATAAAATCACATGGTCACTTTTTATTAAATGCCAAATTGAATAGTAAAAATAATTACTGCATTGATTGTAATTGTGTAGCAGTTTTCTTCTCTAGACCAGTGTACTGTACAGTAGAACTTTCTGTATTGATGGAAATGTTCTATATCTGTGTACTCCAAATGAGCAGGTGCTAACCACATGTGGCTGCTGAGAATCTGAAATGTCCTGCTGCAAATGAGGAAATAAATTATTTGTTGTATTTAATTTTACTAAGTCTAAATTACCATGTGTGTCTAGTGGCTACTGTATTGGACAGTTTAGCTCTAGACTGTGAGCTCCTTTAAGACAAGGACCAGCCAGATCTTATTCATTTTAGCCCTAGGGTAGCACATAATACACAGAAGCTGCTTAAGTGAATATAGAAAGCAAGCAGTAAGAAACAGTACTCAGTGACTGTCATGAAGGAGGTGGGACGTCAATAAAACCCTGAAAGATGCTTTAAGGGCTATGACAGGAGTCATGAGACCGAAATAGGGAGTAATGCAGTGATCATTTCAGATGGAAGAGTGGGAAGGGTGGGAGCCAAAAAGGCTCACAGACAGGTATAAATAGGCTGCAGTTATCCTCCAAGGGGAAAATCCCTGAGTCAACCTTAGTAGAGAGAAAATTTCTGAAGTGAAATCCTCAAATTAAACTTAAGAAATACGGGACTGGTTGAAATGTTATGATACTATGATCTTGAATCAGTGTTAAAAGACATGCTAAAATCTCCCATTTTAACAAACTCCAGCTATTACCTCCATTATCTGCTCATATTTATAGCAAAGTTTCCCAAAAGAGTTGCCTATAACTTGCCACATCCAGTTCTCCCACTCACTAGTGAACCCACACCAATTAGGCTTTCAGTAGTCACTCCAATGCAATTGCCCTGGTCAAAGATCCATAATAACCTCCACTGTACTAAATCCAGCGTTCAATTCTTATTGCCTATTTGATCTGTCAGCAGCACCTGAAATGACACAACACTCCCATATCCTTGAAACACTTCTTTCACGGGCTTCCATGACACCATGGTCATGCTTTCTTCCCACCTCACTAGTTTATCCTTCTCAGACAATTTTGCTGGTTCCTTTTCATGCCACCCCCGCCCCCCGCCCCCATCTATACATTGTAGTATCCCAGGGCTCAGTACTTAATTTTCTTAATCTATGCGCAGCTTTGGTGAGCTCATTAGTGATATGACTTTAATTATCATCTGTATGCCAAAAACTCAGATTACTGTCTCCAGCCTAGACCACTCCCCTAAACTGCAGATTCATATATCCAAATGCTCCTTAATATTGCCACTTGGATATCTAATAAGAATCTAAAAATAAATACACTTACAAACTATCTTTAATAAGATTTTAACAGCTGACTTCTTATAAGAAAACGTGGAAGCCACAAGGCACTGAGATGAATGTCATTCAAATGCTATAAGAAAAAGGCAATAATTCCATTTCTAGCAAAAAATATCCTTTGAAAATGGAGAAATTAACACAACAAAGTCAATACATTTGAAAATACTGAAATACAAAGTATGTTCTCCAAACACATTAAAATTAAAATAGAAAAACAGGAATCTAGAAAATCCCAAATATTTGAAAACAACAAATTTCTAAATAATTCATAAAGAAATCAAGTGGAAAAGGGTTATATTTTTAACTAAATAAAACATGCGTGTGTGTATGTGTGTGTGCGTGCGTGTGTGTGTGTGTGTGTGTGTGTGTGTGTATATATATATATATACATATATATATCAAAATTTATGGAATGACAAATGGGAATTTATAGGTTTAAATGCCTATATAAAAATGAGGGAAAAGGCCTCAAATCAATCACTTGACCTTTAAGAAACTAGATAAAGAAGAGTAAACCAAACCCAAAGCAAGTATGAGAAAGGGTATAATAAAATTATAATGAAAATCAATGAAATAGACAATAGAAAAACAACAGAGAAAATCAATGACCAGAAGCTGGTTCTGTAAAAAGATCAGTGAAGCCAACAAACTTTAGCTAGACTGACCAAGGAAAAAGAGAAGGTACAAATTCCTAAAACCAGAAATGAAAAAAGGATATCATTCTACCATACATGAAAATAAAAAAGGATAAAAGATTACTATGAACAACTGTAAGCCAAATTAGAGAACATAGATGAAATGTACAGATTCTTAGACACACCACTGAAACTGTCTCAAGATATACGGAAACTGAAGACCTTTAACAAAAAGAAATAATCATTCTGAAAGTCCCACAAAGAAAGGCCCAGGCATAGATGGCTTCACTGGTGAATTATACCAAATGTTTATAAAAGAATTAATACTAATCCTTAACAAACTCTTCCAAAAAGTAGAAATGGAACACTTCTCAACTCATTCAATGAGGCAAGTATTAACCCAGATACCAAAACCAAACAAACACATCACAAGAGAACTACAGACCGATATCCCTTATAAATATAGATACATAGTCTTTTACAAAATACTGGCAAAACCAAACCAGTGGCTTATAAAAAAAAGGATTATACATAATGATCAAGTGAGACTTATCCCACGAATGTGAAGTTCATTCAACATACAAAAAGCAATCAGTGTAATATAACATAATAGAATAAAGGGGAAGAAAACGCATTAACCTTCCTAAAGTTTGTCTTTATCCATTAGATACATCAAAAGCGTTGACAACATCGAACACCTTTCCCTAATAAAAACACCCAAGCTAGGAATACAATTCCCTAACCAAATAATAAAGACCATTTATAAAAAACCCACAGCTAACATCATAGTTAATAATGAAAGACTGGATGCTTTCCCCCTAAAATCAGGAAGAGGAAAAGATGTCCACTCTTGCCACTTATATTCAACATTGTACTAGAGTCTAGCCAGGGTGGCCAAGGGAAAAAAAAGGCATCCAGATTGGGAAGAAAGAAGTAAAACTATGATTTGCAGATAACATAATCTTGTAATAGAAAATCATAAGGAATCCACAAAAAACTTATAGCACAGAATGTTTCATGTAAAAAAGTCAATTGTATACAGTAGCAATGAACATTATGAAAATGAAATTAAGAAAATTCCATTTACAAGAGCATCATAAAGAATACTTAGAAATAAATTTAACAAAAGTGCAAGACAGGTACACTCAAAACTACAGAATACTGTTGAAGGAAACTAAATAAATGGAAATACATCCTATCTTTGTAGGTTTGGATGACAAAATCTTATTATGGTAATACTTCACAAATTGATAAACAGATTCAAAGCTATCCCTATCAAAATATCAGCTAGGTTTTTGAAAAAATTAACAAGCTTATCCTAAAAATAATGTGGAAGCATAGGGACATAGAATAGCTAAAACAGTCCTGAAAAAGAACAAAGTTGGAGGACTCATTTTCCATTTCAAAACTACAAAGCTATAGTAATCAAGACTGGTACTGGCATGAGTGTAGACATATAAGTCAATAGAATAGAACTGAGAGTCCATAAATAAATCCTTACATATAGGATCAGCTGATTTTCAACAAGGGTGCCAACATAATTCATTGGTGCTAGAACAACTAAATAAAGTTGGGACTCTAACAACACCCCATACACAAAGATTAACTCGAATCAATAACCTAAGAACTAAAACTATAAACCTCTTAATTAAAAAAATATATGAGTAAATCTTCATGACCTTTGGTTACTAATGTTTCTTAGATATGACACCAAAGCACAAACCACAAAAGAAAAGATATATTAGACTTCATAAAAATCAAAACTTTTGTGCTGCAAACAATACCATCAAGAAGTCAAAGACTACCCACAGACTATATTTGCATGTTACATATCTAGTAAAAGACCCCATATTGAGAATGCATAAAGAATTCTTAAACTCAAAAATAAAAAGACAACCCAATTTAAAATGGGCAAAGGATTTGAATAGGCATTTCTGCAAAGATATGCAAATGGTCAAAAAGCATATAAAAAGATGCTCAGTATCATTAGCAACTACGGAAATGCAAATCAAAGCCACACCGAAATACCATTTCACACCCACGAGGATGGCCATGATAAAATAGACAAGTGCTGTGAAGGATGTGGAAAAATTGGAACCCTCATATGTTGCTGGTGGGAACATAGAACATGCAGCACTTTGGAAAACAATTGCACAGTTTCTCAAAATGTTAAACATAGAATTACCACTCCTAACTATATACTTAAGGGAAATAAAAACATATATGCACTGATGAACTTGTACACAAATCTTCACAGCAGCATATTCATAACAGCCAAAGAGTGGAAGTAACCTAGTGTCCATCAACTGATGAATGGATAAACAAAATGTGGTATATTCATATAATGGAATATAATTTGGCAATAAAAAGGAATGAAGTATTGATACATGCTACAACACAGATGAACCTCTAAAACATGCTAAGTGAAAGAAGCCAGTCACAAAAGGCCACACTTCATATGAGTCCATGTTTTGGACTGAACTGTATCCCCACAAAATTCACATGTTGATGCTCTAATCTCCAATGTGCTCCAATGTGGAGATAGAAACTTTAGGGAGGTTAAATTAAAGGTAGGGCCCTAATCTGATCAAACTAATGTCCTTATAAGAGGAAGAGACACCAAAGAACTCTTTCTGCCCCCCACCCCCACACATAGAAGAGACCATATGAGGACACATCAAGGTCATCTACAAACCAGAAAAAGAGGCCTCACCAGAAGCCAAAGCTGGTTACACCTTGATCTTGGACATCTAGTCTCCAAAACTGTGAGAAAGTAAATTTCTGTTACTTAAGCCACCCGGTCTTTGGTATTGTCTATGGAAGCCCTAGCGGACTAATACATTCATTTATATGAAATGTCCAAATAAGCAAATCTATAGAGAGAGAAGGTAGATTAGTGGCGGTCTAAGGCTAGGGGTTAAGGCTAAGGGTAGAACGGGGAATGACTACTAATGAATACAAGGTTTCTTTTTGGCGTGATGAAAATTATCTAAGATTAGGTGATGGTTGTACAACTCTGTAAATATACTTAAAACCAATGAATTACATACTTTAAATGGGTAGAATTTATGTATGAATTTATATGAATTATATCTTAAAAGGGTTATAAAAGAAAAAAGATATTACATTAATTTTTTACTAGTTCCATGCTAACTACCATTCCTTAAAAACTGAACAGCTTACCAAATGTTGTATAATTCTGGGAAGAAAAGTAAAATATGGAAGATATCTCCTAACAGAAATGGAAAAGGATTTCAACTGCAGTTCTTCTTCAGAAGTCTTCTCAAATATTGAAAAGGAAGTTGCACAAGCTATAAAAAATGCCATCATTGTCACGACTGAGGGCATTAGGAGTTCATCCTTCAATAGAAGAGGTAGCATACTGTAAGGGTAAGTAGGAAAAAAATCAAAAGAAAAGTGTCAATTCAAACCATAATCGCTTTGTAAAAAAGTTTTAAATGAGTTTATAAGAACTATACTGAAAATATCATATAGAAATTGGTTTTACTCACCTAAATGTTGACACAAGTAAAAACCAAGTAGACATAAAAGGAATTTCACTTAAAACTAAGCAGACAGGACTAAAATGATAAAGAAAAAGTGTTTTAATATTACAGAATATAATTTCAGTTCTTACCTGTAACATATTATATAAGCACATTTATCTTTCTGATTTTCGAGGTAGCTAAAAACAAATACTAAAAATAGCCAGCAAGGTCTCTATATGGATTATTGAGTCACTTTTTTATAACTATCAGTTCAAACTAAATGAGTATAAACAGAAAAGGTGTCAACTTATAATAACTGGAAACATGCTTCTTTCAGTATTCCATTAATGAAATATTTAATCTCTGTCATATACACAGTAGCTTAAAGGATCAGATAAACAGATCTCAACATTCAGAGAAAGAGCTTTTTCATGTATTTCACCCTACTTATTAAATATGAAATGAATTCCTGGTACAGTGGTTTTCAAACTTTTTTATGATCCTGCATATTATATATCACTCAGCTAAGTTAAAAACTAAAGGTATAACAGGGTCATCATCTGCCACCGAAGAAAGGACAGCAGAGGCAAAGAATTATAAAGGAAAACAAGTTTATGATGATAGAATAAAAGAAAAGAGGAAAAAGACGACAGGAAGAGGCTACATGAAAAGAACAACAGTATAGGAACAGGAAGCGTAATGCCAATAAATGGAGCCACTGGCTTTTTGAAAGAGCTGTTTAGGGTCATAGGTGCAAACCGTGACCTTACCACCAACCCCTAGTCCCATTGCCATCTGGATTCAACTGCGGCAATGCTCAAGAAGAGGACTACCTAGAAGACCTGAGGCCTAGTTCCATCTCTGCCACTAACTTACTGTATGACCTTGAACAGATGATTAATTTAACCTTTTTTCTTGTATGTAAATGGTAATAATAATACCTTGTATTAGTAAGTAGTTGAAAAAACTCTTACAAGTATTGGGGAAGGGGAGAATGGAGAGTGACTGCTTAATAGGCATGGGGTTAGTCAATAATATTGTAATAACTATGTAGGATGTCAGATGAGTACTAGATTTATTGGAGTGGCCACTTTGTAAGATATATAAATGTCTAATCACCATATTGTATACCTGAAACTAATATAATATTGTATGTCAACTGTAACTGAAAAATTTAAAAAATTATTTTAAAAAATAGGCATGGGTTTTCCTTTCGGGATGATGAATGTTTTGGAAGTAGACAGTGTTGATGGTTGCACACTGTAAATGTACTAATGGTATATTTTACCACAATTTTAAAAATACATATATAAGTCATTTCTTTTTTTAAAAAAATTATCTATACTTGTCTTCTTTTCCACTCATCATTTCTTAAACCCACCCAAATCAGGCTTTTCCCTGCATCACTTCACCAACACTAACCTTGTCAAAGTCACTTCCATTGTGCTAAGGCAAACAGTCTATTCTCAGTGACTTCCATTTTGCTAAGACAAACAGTCTATTCTCAGGCCTCATCTTGACCTATTAGCAGCATCTGATACAACTGGTCACCTTGTGTCCTTTCTTCCCCCAGCTTTATTGAGATATAATTGAGATATAATGTTGTGTAAGTTTAAAGTGTACGATGTGATGATTTCATGTAGGTATTACCACAGTAAGGTTAATTAACACATCTGTCAACTCAGTTACCTTTTGTGTGTGGTGAGAGCTTTTAAGATCTACCCTTTTAGCAACTTTCAAGTATATAATACCTGTTAACTGTTGTTAATTATAGCCACTATGCTGTACATTAGATCCCCAGAACTTATTTATAGAAGTCTGTACCCTTTGACCACCTTCACCCACGTTCCCCACCAATCCCTGGCAACTACAGATCTACTCTCTGTTTCTGAGTTCAGTTTCCATGAGTTTCTGTGAGTCAGATTCCTCAAAACCCTTCTGTGGTTCCCCATTTCCTTCAGAATAAAAGCTTAAGTTCCTAATATAGCGCATAAAGTCCTAGATAATTTGCAATTTGCACCCCTGTTACCACTTCAATTTCACCTTCTATTACTTCCTACTCTGACCACTCCATTCTGGCCACATTGACTATTCTGTTGTTCACTACACGAGGCATAATTCCATCTTGGGCCTTGGCACTGGCTGTTCCCTCTATCAAGAATGTTATTCTCCCAGATATCCTCCCAGCTAACTCCCTCACCTCCTCCAGTCCACTCAAATACTTCCTCAATGAGGCTTACCTTGACATCCACATTTAAAATTACAACCTGCACTTGCTCCTATACTCCCACCTCTGGTACTCCTATCTTCCCTTGCCCTGTTTTATTTCTCCCTCATGGCCTTTATTACCTTCTAATGCACTAATTTCTTGTTTTTACTTAATAATTAGTATCTCTCCTTAAGAATGAAAGCTAAGAAAGTAGAGATCTTGACTGTTTTGTTCACAGATATATCCCAAGTGCATATAACAGTACCTAGCAAATGGTAGGCACTCAATAAATATTTATTTAATGAAATATTTGTTTAATGATAGATTAGCTGGGACCAGGTCAAGAGCAACTTTTAATGCTAACTTTAAAATAGTTGACCAAAATTATATTAAAGTCATACACTGTTATAAATATTCTAGATATAGTTTGAGTATGATCCCCAGAAATTCAGGGCCCAAAGGCTAATCTGAATAGTCAGATAACAGGTCACCGAATAGGGTGCCTTTCTGAGGTAGAAATTCTAGGAAAAATATACATATTTGAAAGCAGTACCTCTCCACTATAGTTCTATCCCCTGGCACTAGGGATTTGTGTAGGGTCAGCCTAGCCTCACGTAGTGGTAACTCAGGTTTAGACTTTTTGGGGGATGACATCAAGCTGTCCTCCCAGGCTGCAATGATGTGATCCTATTTTGTACAGAGCAAATAAGCCTTCTACGTAGGCCAGCCCAGCTTACTAAAGCTATGCACTGAGGTTTCAGTCCAAAGTTCTACCTAATAAAAGCAATACTTCTTTCATTTGTCATTCGTCATTCTGTACATATCTATCTTCCACAGGAACCTAGTGAACAGGGTGAGGGGTGGAGTGGTTGTGGGTTGGGACTGATCTAGGGCAGGATTGAGTATTCCAATAACTCTGGGTAAACGCTATTTTAATATTAAGATAATATACCCTGAACCATCAGCCAATTTCTATGAAGACCAGGAAAAAAATTTAATGGTCCTAAAACAAAGTAGTCTGGTTAGAGACTGCCAAGAGAGTCTAACCAAAAGTTCTGACAAAAGAAAAAGAGGCAAAACATGAAAGCCCATAGAGAGGTGAATGGAGAGAAAGAGGCAACTGAACAGATGTGGAAATGAAAAAAATGAAAAAGGCAAAGATGACAAACAGGCTCCAATCTGAGGAAAGCCTCTTTGAAAGATATATTTTGTATTAGCATATAGAAAATATATATGAAGAAACAGGAAGAAATAAGAAGTATATCAATAATAAGTCTATGAAATTTTTCAGTTTAAAGTATAAAGAAATAAAATTATAAAAGATCATTCAAAAACATGATTTTATGAAATAATATTATGCAACTATATTTAACATTTGTGTAGTTTTATATTGAACTTAGGTGATTATAGGTAAGTAATAAATTTATTTACATATTATAAATACATAATAATAAATAAATAAATAAAACATTTGAAACATTTTTACTTACAATGATACCAAGAGAATGGACTTTTCATGTACGTGGAAAGAAAATAAAAAGAATGATAGTGCACAGGTAACCTTTAAGGAAAAGGGGGGAGGAGAATGAGAGAGAACATATAAAATTTAATAGCAATTTAATTATGAATTTGAATAAAAATTACTTCAGTAACACTTTAAAGTTTAATGTGGCTTCTATCCAGAAGGAAAATGTATATACAACACTAATATGCATATTTTATTCAAATATAATAATCAAATATTTTTTGAAAAAACTGATTATAAAACTGTACTTAACCATCTAAAAACAAGTTCATTGAGACTGTTATTAAGAAACAAAACTGAAAAATACTTCAGACACGACAATCGTACCTTCCTCCTTACTTGGAATCTCTGACAATTTAAATTAAAAAGCATGAAGGACAAGGTCAAAATCTAAAATTGGCAAAACAAATATTTCGGTGTTTTTAAAATGTGCACTTCAATAAAATATATTAAATATTTTATAAAGTAATGTGCTATTTGGGGTTTTAAATAAAAGTTACTTAAATTTATTTTCAGAAGTTTATATTCTGTATATGAGAGCTCTATCTATACATATCCAATCTAGTTCAAGCAAAATCCTGGATCAGTACCTTATACATGCTATACATTCAATCCATCAGCAAATCCTATCTACACCACCTCCTAAATACAATATGCACCCGCTTCTCTCCATTCTCCTCTGCTGATGGTGGTAGAAGGGTGGTCTAAGCCACCCCTATCTTCCTCTTGGACTACTGCAGTAACTGCTTAACTGGTAACACTCTTAACATCTTACAGTCCATTCTCCACTCAGCTACCATATCAGATTGTGTAAATTTCCCTGTTTAAATTCCTCCAATAGCTTCCTATTACTTAGAATAAAATCCAAACTCTTACGTTATCTGGGTCCTGCCTGCTTCTTCCAGTCTATTACTGTGTCTCTCACTCACTTTACACTAGCCACTTTATACTTGTCCCTTTATGCCTCAGACATGTCAAATGTGTTCCTGCCTTAAGGAAAGCTTTGCTTTTATCAAGTCAGAGCCCAGATCTTGTGATTGGCTCTTTCTCATAGGCCGTTCAGTTCTAGGCTCAAATGTTACTTCCCTAGAAAGGCCTGCCCTTATTCAATCTAAAGTAGTGCTCCCCAACCAAACCCCATCAGCAGTCTTTTCATGTAACACTATTTTCTTCATAGCCCTCTACTCCCAGATATTTTGTTAACTGATTTATTTTGTTTATTGTATTTCTGCCACTAGCATGAAAGGCCCCAGTTAAGAAAGCAGGGAAGTTAACTGTCATTCACTTACATGCCAGTACCTAGAAAAGGACCTGGCACATTAGAGAGTACTCAATAAATATTACTTGAATAAATATAAATTATTTCGCTGCAATAGCTAAATTAGTATTCATACTATCAACTACCTCAATTATAGACTTATATTGAGAATTGAATTGAGAATAATTCAATCTTCATTGAAAGGAAAACACTTTAAAATAATTATAATGGGAAATGTTTTTAAAGCTCTCAGAAGTGTTCAATAAGAATTGAAAATATCAACAACAAAAAAATAAGAAAAGTCATTAAGTCTTTTTTAGTTTTTAAACACAGTGGCTTATATTAAAACATAGCAAACAGAATAAAATTAGGAAATTCAGAGAAATAAAATGTTTTCTGGCTTATAATCCTAAAAGTAATCATCTCTAGCACTGCTACAGTTACTCAAACTCTGAAATTCCATTCCATTACCTTTTAAATATACCTTTATTTAACATGCCACTTCCTAGAAAAATAACATAATCTTACATAAGTTTGCAAATATTTCAAGTTAGACCTACTGAAGACATCAGAGCATTACTAATCATATTCCTCCCGTTCTAAAAGTCCTATGGAATATTAACCATAGATGACTTAGTATGCTCAGAGTTCATTCACAGAATGAAACAACAGAAATCATCAATAAAAAGAAAACAAGCACATTAAACTATCTTTTTTGCACTGTGGTAATGATATACACTTTTGAATATTTTATTATTATGCTATGCTCTAGGCTGTTTTTAGAATGCAATGTAAATAAGTATTGAAACCCTAATTTCTAAAATGTCCCCTTATAAAGTCCACTGACTTACTATTTTTGTAAACTAAATTTTCTTGACATATTAAAAAATATCTTTTAAATGTCATTTTATAGGTGAAGACACACAAGAACAAAATTTTAAGTACCACTGAAATACCACCAGGAGGAATTTATAAACCCACTCAGTGAAACCTTAAATAGTAGGAAATAGAACCAATCCATCTTCAAACTGATACCAGTCATCTTCCTAAAAGAGAGATCTGTCCCTTCTCCTTCTCAAAAGTCTTTGGCTCCTCTTGCACACAAATCAAATTCCACCTTGTTCAACCTGACACTCAAGCTCTTATACAATTTGATCCTTTTTAACTCATCTCTCACTGTATCTCCTCAAAACACACACACACATACACACGAAGTCACACAGATTTCACTGATTAGTAGCTATTCCCAGAGCATTCCCTATCCTTTCCTACTTCTGTACCTTCAAGCCCTTCAGGCTCTTCCTGCTTGAATTCTCTTCTGCTATCTAACCTATTCCAAATCTTGCTCAGCTTTCAAAATATGACTCCAGTCCCACTTGCTCTAAGAAGCTGTCTAACATCTGACCCCCAAGTAATATTTCCTTTTCCCACACTATCACAGCACCTAATTTGTACCTGATAGAACTTAATACCATCTGCTTTACTACATAATTATTTAAGCATGGGTCTATTACCACTGTTTTCTTCTTTGTATTCCCTCATTGACTAATACAAAGCAAAACTAAACAGTTGTTGAAATAAACTGAAAGATTCCGATTGCTCAGCCTAGTGCCCAACACATCACCTAAGTAAGTCAGACACTTAATAAATGTTCACCAAATTAATGAATGTCTTATTTCTGAATCCAATAAATCCTGTTCAGAACAAGAAAATAATTATCTCTATTTTTAAAAGATTAGCTGCACCAAGAATTAAGTATCTAAAGTAATGAGAGACTTACCAGAGTAAATCTGAATGCTTTGGGAGAAGGCTGAAGTATTAATTTTATACATGTAGGAAGCAGGCTCAAAAATGTAAAACAAAAGCTAAAAAATGAATAAAGATAAAATATTTGTTTTCTTTGCAAAGGTATATAGCTAAATTAAAGACATTTTTTAAACTATAAGGATCACATTACTTAACAACTTAAGCTGATTTCAAATTAAAGTTTATTTTTATTTTTTAAATTTAAGACCAACTAACATTTAAATAAAATCTATGCATTGAAATATGTATACTCTTTAATGATTATATAATACAAAACAAAACATAGTACTAAATATTGCTTGTTATTCTACTATTTAGTAAATAAGGATGTCACTGACAGAAAAGATATAAAAATAGATAGCTAAAAGTTAATTATCAAACACTCAAAATAAGAAAACCACCAGGTATAAAGAGACATTGCTATATTTGTAACACAAACACTCATAAAATGTACTCATAAAAGAACCTCTCTGGCCCTCATTTTGCAAAAGTTGATTATCTGATTTTCGAGCCCATGGTAAATTAAAAAGCAAGTTAGAAATGAAGCAGGAAGCTGCTAGAGCTTTTCCTGGTGATGGCTGATGGGCAGGAAGGAAAAATAACAAGCAGAGCCATTTGGAGCCCTTTAGTACCACCACAAACGGCCTTTGAAAGCCCTGAAAACAAGTATTATAAATGCAATACGATAACTGACTTTCCCACTCGTGGTGTGTCAACTTGGCTAGGCTGAACTACAGTTCCTTGTCACAGTGGGCCACGGGGGATATTTTTCGTGAAAGAACTGGAGGGCAGGGGGAGGCAGCACCCATTTTGTAGCATGCACGCACACCTCCCAGTTATTCAAACACGAATCTTGGTGCTGCTGGAAAGAGATTATGCAGATCTAACAAAAGTCCCTATTCAATAGTTGGTCTTAAATTAACCTAAAGGAACACAGACTTGGGTGGGCCTGACTTAATGAGTTAGAAGCCTTTCAAAGAAGGCTTAGGCCATCCCTAAGCTCAGATATTCTTAACAGCAGCTGGGTCTGAATCTCTCTTCATTCCTCCTAAATATTCCTTCCTGAATGCCTGCCTTGTGGACTTCCAGTTTGCTTAGCCAGTCCCCACAACTGTGTATGCCAATTCCACATAACAAATTTCTACACACACACACTAATCTCCTATTCCTTCTTCTTCTCTAGTTGAACCCTGACTGATACACCACTAAAACTCACAACTCTTCAAAATAATGTTAAATCATATTTAGCATATTCTCTGCTTAAGGAGGAGAGAATTAGGTAACGATGCGGGAAGATTTTCACAGAAAATATTTCAAATAAAAGAGTTTTATAAAATGTAGGGGTATTTTTACATTATGTGGAAAACTCATTAATGAAGAATCCCTCATTTCCTAATGGTGCCAGGTAAATGAGATATTACTGTAATACTTTCAGAGAAAAGAGATTATAAAACACTATATGCAAACTTTTGTGTCTCTTACCTGATTATTATCTGGATGTGACGTGGCAAAATATCCTTTATCTTCAGAAAGACGCTGAGGCTGCACCAAATATTGGCTACTTTATCCTTAAAAGAGATTTATTAGTTTTATATTCTGATATAATTGAAAGAAATATTAAACTCTACAAAGTCCAGCCCATAATCTCTAAATAAACTTTTGAAACGTGAAGTTTTTGTTCACAATTTTATAACTAAGTTGATCAAACTCTCCAAATAATGCATATACAAACATACGCACAAGCATTTTTGTTTGCTTTTTTTTGTAATGGGAGTTGATCTAAATCAGTAGCCAGTCATAATCTAGACATTCCCAAAAGATATTTAATATTTTTCAAAGAACAGCACATTATCCTTAAATAATGAGGTTATTCATCTTTGGAAATTTTTCTAGAAGTCTTCTATTTTCCTAATTTGTTGAACACATATCACACACCTGAAATGATCGAGAGTAACCTTCTAGCTACCACCGATGACAAGAATTAATTGCTAATCAATCAAGGAGTTTAAAGACATTAGCAGTTATGCTAGGATCACTTTCAAAATTAAATTTCTAAGTACAGCACTCTGCTTGTGAAACCATCCTCCGCATAGCTGCTTAACACACGGCTGTGAAGGTATAACATCAAGAAAGTAACTATCACTGACAGCTGTGCCATCCTACTTCTCTCTGTCAGATCAAAGAAAATGCTCTTCGGATTTTGAGGACAAGTGAATGGAGGTGACCAGCAATACCATTAAACGTGTTTGATAATTTTTTATTATTTTCATGATAAATTCTATTTCTGCAATGGAAGATAAGGCAAATAACCAAGCAGCTTACATAGAGAATTAAACTTTTCTTTAGATAAGTGTTATCCCTTTTCCCATTTAGAGAAAAAAAAGTGCAACTCGCTGCCAGTGTTCATTTAACATCACACGTAGGAATGCTACATTTTCTAGGATTTGACATTTTCAGTGATTGAGAATTACTTTATTTTGTAAACGGAAATACCACTACTAAAAACAGAATGCTATCAACAGAATGATGTCATTTCTTTCCAAAGACCATCGATATACTATAGTAATTAGAAAATAATAATTAAAGTGAGATATTTCATGGCAAACTTTGGGAGTAAGGTTAGGACTGTAATCTGTGAGTTATCTCAGGGTAAACGCTACAGCCTCAAGTGCCACCCACAAGTATTCTCAGGGCAAACGGGAATTAAAGTCAGAGGAAATATAAAGAAGTTAGAAGCACAATGTTCAAAGTTCAAATCACAGCTCTGCCACAAACTAGCTATATGACCTCAGTTTTCTGATCTCTAAAATGAGTACAATAGCTACCTCAGAGGTATTATAAGGATCAAATAAAATCACATGTGAGGTATCTGGCACCTAGTAAGTTGTGGTGATAACAGTGATTATTTATGATTATCGGTATCAGCAGCATCTCCATCGACATACAAGTCACATGCCTGTTCCTTCACAACACCAAATTCTCTTAGTCTCTTTCAAAATGCTGGTTCTATCTCCTTATAGATCCATTGAAAAATATTCTTTAGCAATTTATATATTCAAAAATTAGAAAGATAGATATGCTTTTATAATTCTTTTTTTTAAAAAAATGTTTATTCAAAAGCAAATTATCTATAAATATGTTGTCCTTGTCTAACTTTATTAAATGGCCTTTTTGTTTCAGAAAAATGGTTTGTTTAATTTAATTACTAAATCTAAATCACTAAATTATAATAAAAGTTTAACAAGAGTGATTAAGCTCTCATTAAATGAAATGAAAGATTCTCATTAAAAATTACTATGGATGAAGGTTATATATCTCATAAGGAATTATGAGATCTTTCTCGCAAACATGATTATTAGTTTAATAAATAATTTCATAAGACTAAAAAGAGAATTTAAACCGAAAAAATTACAGAGCTGTTAACTTTGTGGCTGCAACTTCTCATGCCTTCATTATGGACCCTATTTCTTTAGAAAAATGTATAACTGAATTATAGATCTCATGATGAAATAAATATTATCTATGAATGTAATGTAGTAGAAAATGCCAGCTGAGCAAGAGATTATATACTGGATTAAATAATTGGCAAGGAATGACTGCAAGAGGAGAGCGGCTGAAGTTTCTATTCTTTGTGAGTCTTCTACAGGAAATCACCAGAGGTCACAGGAAAGGTATTATAACAGAAAGGAGTAAGAGTTTTTAAACATGCCTCAAATAATCCACGATCAACTGGGAAGAGTCTTCTTAGAACTTGCAGGGTTTGTTCACTTTCTGTAAAGAATGGCAGCCAGCAGAAAATGAAGGAAGCCACGACAGTACAAGCCAGCTTAATTAACAACACTAACCTAGAACAAAAATGTAACCAGTAAGACAGGGAGAGGTTAATAATTCTGAGAAATCAATCTGAGTCTCATTAAATATAATTAATGCAAATGTAAAATAATGATAAATCTATGCCACCAATATAGATTTAAGATGGGAGTCTATTCAAATCAGAGTTAAAAAATTCACAACCATTAAGATGTGCACTTCTCCAATGAAAAGACTATCACTACACTAATTAACATTTAATTTAGATGTCATTCCCATGTACCCATGAAAAAAAAATGTCAAATTGGGATTATTTCTAAGTATATAATGTAATATGCTCTTGAAGGATGAAATCCTACAATAATGTTATAAAAAGCCAACCTCCAGTAAATGTACATTGTTCAAAATATTTTTCTAATTATGAAGATTTAAAATAAATTAATATAGAACATGACAATCTCTCTTCCCACTCATACCACAGGCAACCCATTAAAAAGAAATCACCAAAAGGCAAAGTGGAAGACCACCTTCCTCTGGGTAAGTATGCCAAATAAGTTCTCTAATTTTTTTTAAATCCCAATGTTTAAAAGCCACTCACCCCTTTCCTGTGAGGCCTTTTTTAAAACACTTGCCAAGTAAAAAGCAAAAAAATGGCAAGGAGTGGTAAAGTTCCATCTGTTTATAATTTATAGCTAAGCAAAATGCCAGTGACCCTAGAAGGTCCCAGTCATAAGACACCCCAAGAACACCCCACAAAGCAAAGCCAAGACTCACAGAATTATATATGTTCTTGTGTCAAGGAAATTATCTCAATTATTAAAAGGACACAGATTTTGCATTTTGTAGAGTGTATTTCTTATACAATTTAAAAATAATATATACAATGAAAGCTATTTCTAAATAAAAATGAAAGTACTGAAGTAATAAACATTTCAAATTATCTATAATGGCCTCAAATATATTAAATCTACTGTTAAACAGAGCAACTGATTTGTTCAGGTTTAAAAGAGTTCTGAGTAGGTAACACATAGCTTTGTTTCTGCTAGACTATTTCATAGTATTACTATAACAACATACCAAAATCTAGAGAATAAAACAATGCTTCTAAAGTTAAAAAAAAACCACAAAACTTCATCTATAATATGCATCAGTATAAATATGTGTACTTGATTAGAAACAATATTGTTATTAAAAAAATTGCGATTAAATTTTCAGTTCAAAATGGTGAGCTGAGCACTCACGTTTACCTCCTCTC
>NW_011888932.1:1991761-2012335 GCF_000151845.1 Pteropus vampyrus | reverse complement strand
CCCCCATAAACGACATAATCCCCCAAACTTCAAGAATTTGATTCAAATCACAGAGGAGATACCACTACCAATTTACCACAAGGTTAAAATAAAGTGACTGACAACTGGTGAAGATGAGCACCTAGAACTTTTACACTACTGCTAATGGGAGCATTATAAAAACCATCTGGGAATATCTAAAATTAAACATGTGCACACCCTATAACTCAGCAATTCCGCTCATAAGAAATATATATGTGTACAAAGAGACATTTACAAGAATGTTTACAGCAGCATATTCATCATAGCCTAAACCTGAAGCAATCCAAATGTCTATCAGTAATGGAGTTTTGTGTATTCGTGCAATGGAACACTGTAAACAATGTTAAGTGAACAAACTGCAGCTACATACAAATACACGGGTAACTCTCACAAACAGAATGTTGAACCAAAGCACAAAACGAAAAAGTATTTATATATGTGTTGTCCCTCTTATGTAAAGTTCAAAAAAGCGGGGAAATGCAAGTATGGTATTAGCAGTTAGTATGGGAAAAGAGGAGGGAGAAATACTTGAGCAGTGTACAGGTATAGTTTTGGATACTGGCTGTGAATGTTCTATTTCTTGACACGGGTAATAGTTTGCCAATTCACTGAGCTGCACATTTACATTTTGTGCACTTTTCTGTGTGGCTGTTATACTTCAAAGAAAATAGTTTTTAAAATCAACATCTTTTTTCCATTTCTTTATACAGTGTTTTTTGATAATATCAGAGTATCAGATAGCCCTGATTTCACAATGCCAAAACATAAAATAAAAAAGAGCTCAATTAGGAAAGTGGATAGAAAAAATATGATAAAAACTATAGATGTGAATATCTTTTGCACATATTAATTTTATTATAATTTAAATAGATTGGCATCAAAAGGAAAAGCAATTAAGCAATCATGTTGCTGTGAATTATGTCTTTTTTTTCCTTTGGGACAGATGGAGACAGATGGTAAGTAACATTTAATATATTAGAAGACAAACTGGAGAGCTTTGTAAAGATTTTATCAACTTTCCTCTAAGATTTGTTTGTTTATTTGAATGTTCCTTACTTTAGGGATCAAAAATTACACACATAAAATCTACACAGTAAATTTTAATTATTCAGTTTCAGTTTCCTGAAGCTTCCAGCTACCACTATCTGTTAAACATCTTGTTTTAAGACTCAAAAAATTATAAGATTGTTTTTCTTTTGTCAGTGTCAGATAACACTTACAAAAGATAGAAGGTATGTTATACCTTTTTCAAATTAGAAGAGCATAATCATATCTGGCACTCTTTTTCCAACTCTCCAGAAGAGCCAAGCAGTTATCAAACCAAACAGGTGTGAAAAAGCAATTCTACTTTTAATAAATCTATACTTCAACCTTCAAGTAAAAGCTTGGTGAAGAAATTCTTATATATCATTGTGAAAATATTTTATATAAGCAAGTACCCTAGTAAATAAGAGATTACTGGATGATAGCATTATACAAACTGAGCCTAGATTTTATAAGATGCATTTGACGTCATTTCTAAATTAGTAAAGGATACTGAAAATGTCCATAGTCGATCAGAATAAGGCCTGGATATAGCAATATGCATAATACATTAGCAATCTATAAAGAAAAAAATTGTGAAATAAGATAGCAATCTGTTACTTCGGTCAATCAGGGTAAAAGTGTAGTTTCATTTAACACCATAATAAATGTTCCCCTCTTCCCTTCTATTTTTCAAAAAATTCCATTTTTATAAAACAACTCTTAAAACACTAAAGTTTTCAGGGAGGTGACATAGGATACTTCGCTAAAGAGGAAAACAATCACTAAAAGGTATTTGTCAGAGAAAGTACTTCTAGATATACAAATTACAGAAGTTAATCAAATGATTAACTTATATAAAATCACCCTAAAAGATTATTTAACTGTGACTATGAATATATATAGCAACTTTTTAAAATGCCTTTCAGTTTAGTCATTCTCACAAGCCAACTCGAAATTCATACTTAATAGTTAAGCAATAAATTCAACATGCTGTGTAATTTGTCAGTACATAACTTCTAAAATTCGGTGCATCTTATTATACAGTTGGGCATTAAAATAATTACGGTAAGTTTTTTTCTGAATGAAACTAACTGACAGAGATATATTGTTCCCTATTATCATCTATTCCTAAAAAACATGGCTTCCTTAAGTTCTATGCTTAATAGTTAAGCTAATGAAACATTTCAGAGATGAAATGTCAGGTTGCTTAAAACTTACCTTTTTCTTAGTTGACATGTCTTTTAAACAATAACAGTACACAACCACTGCAGGTATGTAAATCAGCAAATCAGCAACTAACACTGAAAAAACAGGCAAATGATTTTACGTGTGA
The DNA here is from genome assembly GCF_000151845.1 of Pteropus vampyrus. NCBI lineage: Eukaryota > Metazoa > Chordata > Mammalia > Chiroptera > Pteropodidae > Pteropus > Pteropus vampyrus. The sequence goes on along the minus strand of NW_011888932.1, from coordinate 2,009,955 downwards.
AACCTTCGGGATCTACAATAACCTATTAACTGCCTCTCTTCCTCAGCCTTGAGTGAGAACTCTATTAACACAAGGTTCCTATCCGCTCTGGGCAAGTCCTTTACATGTGAGCCCTTTCCATTCCCTTCACCTCTGCCAAATTTCAATTGATACCGTAGGACAGAGTCCCTTTTCTTAATATTCTCTAACAAATTCACACATTAAATCAATTAGATGTATTCAAAATTAATTCTCTCTTTAATTTGACTTGGACTTAAAAGTTAAGAATACTCAAAGCAAGGGAAGATAAAACTTACTTTTTAAATGTTTATATTTATTTTTATATAAACTTTTGCTAATTAATGCATATAAAGAACTTGAGAGACACAAGTGAGGAGGAAACTGAAAAAAGTTAAAAAAAAAACAATTCGTGATTCTAAATGTTCGAACCTTTGAGAACAGAGAAAAACAAATACTGTATATTAAATTAAGTTCTTCAGTATAACATAGCTATCCAAAGAGCCTATTTTTTCTTGTACTACACTAGTGTCCAGAAGAAGGTAAATGATAGTAAACTGTCAGTGTTAGATGCATGCAATCTATTTTCAGCTCCAGATGCCACATTTAAGATGACACTGACAAACTGAAGCATATTCAAAGGAGCACACCCAGAGGCCTCAAAATCATAATCACATTCAACAAATTGATCATCTAAGAAATAGCTAAAGTATCTAAGAATGTTAATACTTAGACATTTAGAGCTATTAACCTGGGGAAGAGGTGACTTCAAATGCCTGTAGGATAGCAGGCATATAAAGGATCAGATTTGTTCTATGTAGCCCAAGGAAACAGAACCTAAAATAACTAGTGGAGGTTTAACATAAGGAGGAAATTTTTAATGATTGGGGCTCTCCAAAAATAGAATAGACTGTCTCTAAAGACTGTGAGTTCCCTGCAGATACAGGTATTGGTTCAGAAACTAAAAATGTGGTGAGTATACAGTTCAGAGAGACTAGGGGGAAGACAGGCAAGATAATCTCTTGGGCCTAAGGTTCCATGACTGGATAAATAATGAAAAGAACAAACTCTACTAAATTTATACTAATTAAGGAAAAGGCCCAGGTTAGCATTAAAGTCTAAGTCATGTAAAGTTTTAATGAAGTCTAAGCTTATTACTTTCAGTTCTTAGATCATCACACAATAAATGCTCAATAAACATTTGTTGAGTGGATTATTTAATTTAGCAGCAAGGCATAGCAATACAATGAATGAGATACAACTGTAAAGTTTACTTTAAGAAAAAAGTGAAAGAGATTTGTAATTAGTACATTAAAACAACAGTCTGAACAACTAAAAGCTCAATTTATAGCTATCTGACCTCAGGTGAGCAGTTTACCTCACATATCTGTGCCTCAGTTTCCTCAGCTTAAAATAAGGATAATAATAGTATTTACCTCATTTAGGTATTCAAATTATTTATTATTTATTATAATAAATATAAAGCACCCAGAATTATTCCTTTCTATTCTTTTTTAGTTTATAAATACATTTTGGTTATAGATTCTACATATATACATACATATAATTGTACAATTTGAAAAGTCAGTAGGAACAATAATAGACTCTTTCAATGGGTTGTTCAAAAAATTTTTTAAATCCAATTTTGCACTCCATACCTATTGTTCTTTTACCTGTTGTACGCATGAACAGCTTATGTGCCTGACTCTCGTATCCACGTGATGTATGGAGAGCGATCCAGTCTGGATTTATAAACTTTGCCCTGCAAATCAAAGCATACATACATGCTTTATTCCCCATCACTTTTAGTAGTAAGGACATCTGAGGACATATGAATCTATTTTGAGAAGTGGCCATTGCTCTTTTAAAGCAATAGAGTCAAGGCTTAAGCTTTCGTCTTTTTATTTAATCATGTGAAACTGACTTAAGCTATAAAAGAGTCTGTCTTGCTCATCTTCAACAAAATCATGTAATATGTTACTAAGATACCTATCTTCACAATTCTTCCAGTGTAGAAACAATTTGATGTATCACATTTCATTTATTAAACACATATTTTATAAAGAACAATATGCTAGCATTAACCAGAGGATCATGTTTTATAATTTACAGTCTTTTCAGTTATCATAGCAATCGGCTATAATAAATAGCTATTAATCATAAATCACTGCATAAAACTAAACATAATTGTTCAAGATAAATTAAGTTTTCGATCACATTACATTACCCAGAACACTGCAAAGGATAACTGATTATCATAAAGCTTGGGAACACATTTTTAATCCAGGAAGCTAATTTTTTAAAAATATAAAATAGTAAAACAAATGAGTTTGGAAGATACTGTGAAGAGTTCCTCAAATTTCTGCTGACTCCAAGTTTGAAATGAAATACCACTACAGAGCAGAATTGGGTCTTCACCACATAGAAGTTCCTAATATTCTATAAACCATTCCATTTGTGTAAAAGAAGGAATTCCAATCCCAATCTTAAATCAAAAGTGAAACACTACAGTAATTCTAGTTTCTAACTTGACAGGGTAGTCAGAATACCATTTGGACCTATATTTTTTATTTACTTTGCATCATTCCAGAAAAAAGCTTTCCTATGCACAAGTAACCATATTAGATATATTTCTCAGTCATCCAGGAGTAATTGGTAGCAACTCTGCTTCAAAAAAAAGCTAAATTTTTGCGTTTCTTTCTAGCCTATCCTCTGAAGGAATTATGGAAATGTTCAAACTCTGATAGTTAACTTTCTTATAACCCGACTGTAAAGGTATAGTGCTTTCTTTGCAAACCATAATACAATAGCAGCTACAATCTCCTCTATTCAACAAAGCCAGGTCACGCTGTTTCTTACTATATCTGCTAAGGACATAAATATTTAGTTACATTAAGGAAGAAAAACTTACACATATGCACATAAAAGACTATGATAAGCTGTAAGAGGTGGATAATCCAATCCCCAATACAGTAAATTGTTATCACTGCTGTTAAAATACCTGGGGGAAAAAAAGAAAGAAAGAAAAACACAGCATTCCATTAATCAATATTCAGGAAATAGACTTATATTTAACATCTCATCTAGTTTAATTAAAATGAGAAATACGTTAGGTAAGTTAAAAAATTCAACTAAAGTTTTTGTCTTTTCTCTTTCTAAAAATTTTTATGAACTCACAATTAAAAGTTGTTATTGTATAATAGAATACTAAATAATTTATTGTCTAAACCAAGGTATTCTTGAGAGTGAAAGAGGAAGCTATTAATAATTAGTGGTTACCAAGGGGTAGAAGAGGGTAAAGGCGATCCAATTATGGTGATGGAAAAAAATTTAACTTTAGGTGGTGAGCATACAATGCAATATACATAGGATGTATTACCGAATTGTACACTTGAAATCTATGTAATTTTATTAACCAATGTCGCTCCAATAAATTTAATTAAAAACTGCTTTCACACACAAAAATAATAACAATTAAACCATAACAACAGATGCAAACCAAGATTGTTCTAGGCAAACAGCAACTTATTATCACTCTGCTATTAGTAGACTTAATTGATGACTAACACTTATACAAAAGAAAATACTCAACAAAAAAGACAATTTGCTTCTGATATCTAACAAATTAGAGAAACAATATGAAATCACAATCTTAAAATGTAAAAAAATAAATATCAAAGAACACATAAAGATTTGGTTTACGGAAAGAAATATCTCATGAAACAGGTAGATTTTTAATAAGACTTTGAAAACAAGTCAACCAACATGTAATGAGAGCCTATCCTTTGCAAGATTCTGTGAATTAAGGAAGAAAATTAGATCAAATATTCATAAACTGGCTCCTCCAGTTGGCCAGAATGGGAGGAAACTATATACAATTACTATGACTCAACGAATGAAAATTAAATTTATGTAAACAGGTTTCTAAATTACATCTTTTACAATTAGTCAGCTTCTTCTATCCAATTTATTTTCACAGTCATAAGAATTTACAATAATGGAGACCAAACTTTATAAGTCACAAATAACCACTGTTCATAAGCCTTTTTCTAATGAGTAACAATTTCACAGCATCACAATCTCTTACTTTGGGATTTTAAAAAGTTTTTAAGTTAGCATTCATCATGATCCCAAATCTATTATACACATTTATTTTCTTAATGTTAGTCACATAAAATGTATGTTGTATAGAGGGGACTGGAACTAATTAAATGATTGAGGCATACCACGAGATCTGGACACAGGGTACCATCATATGATAGTATATGGTGGCAGTTGTCCACTCCAACAGCAACATGCATGTGAATAATCCAGGATCTTATATCTGCCTGGGACTTGAAGCCAATAGGCAGTGAATCTAAGAATCTCCAGGTTAGCTGGAGCCCCTTTTTACAGCTTGAATCTGGGAAATTTGGCCAGGCTAATAGTGGAGACCAGAGGACCTACTTCTCTAGGCAGGGTTGCCTGAAGACAGGTACCAATTGTGTTATTTCCAAATTCATGTTACTAGAGGGTGCACTGGCATAAAGTTTTATTATATCTACTTCATAGAGTTGTTGAAGGATTGAATTAAACATGTAAAACTATTAAGATACTGCCTGACACAAAGTAAGTGCAAAATAGTAGTTCTAATTGATTAACATCAAAACTATTGGGATGGATACAGCACTAAAAAACCATTTAATAATTCAAGAATCACATTTTGTCCAATACAATTCGATTTGGTTTTCAGCTTCTGATAAGGCAAAAACTATTTTGCATTTACTTTAACTTTGAGATTCACTGGAAATAGTAAAAGAGGCGTTGACAGTAAGCCATAAGCGTGCAAGATATATATTAACGGTAAAGTCACTGGTTGGACTGTGACAAAAAAATAACAGGGCTAACAGCTGTGTTCCTTATTCTTATGGAAATGCATAAATAAGAAATTCATGGGAAAAAGATACTTAAAAGTGTTTCAAATAAAGCTTCAAAATCTACCAGTAGAAACAAAGCAACAAGTAATTCTCCTGCTTTGTATTTTTTAGATATACCTGAAAAGTTCTTTATATAGCACTGAAATGTATTTTTCCACTGAATTCTCATGTCATCTCAGTAAAAGTTTTGTCAGGAAAAAAATTTGGCTGCCACACAAATTATGAAATTAAATTCATGTGATCATTAACTTCAAAATGTAATTTTTTCACATACAAGCCAGAGTCATAGGTATTTTTGCTTTTTTAAAAAATATATTTTTTCATTTGAAATAGTCCCCAAACTTATAGAAAAGTATCAAGAATAGTCCAAAGAACTTCTGTACATCAAACAGTAAAATTTGTATGACAAAGGACACTATAAGAAAAATTTAAAGACAAGAACAGACAGGAAGAAAATATTTATTTTATACATGTACACATGTGCACAAGGGAAATATACTTTATTTAATCATTCCCCTACTAAGAAACATTTAGAGTGTTTCAAGTTTCTCATTATTATAAACAATGCTGAAATAAACCGCCATTCCCACAATTCTTCTTGACTTACAAAACTGTGATTTTGTTTAAAAAGCAACATGCTCAGGGTAGATGGACTCTTCCCCTAGTCCCAGGCACAAACCATGTCTGCAGTGAGCCAGGTGTTTCTTTTCACTAATGAGTGCTTGAAGAATGGGAATGATTTTACTCCTCAGAAAGAGGTAAAGAGAAGGTATTCTTGTTATACCTGCCTTGAATATGGTTGTATAAAGTTAGAATGCTGTAGCCCTGGCAGTTATCTACTGACAAGAGAGGGAAAAGCCCCAGGATGAAAAGCCAACATGCCAAGAAGAAAGAATGGAAGAGGAAAAAAGGGAAAAAGCCTAAGTCCTTGATTGCTATCATTGAGCCACTTTATCAGCCCTGCTTCTTAAGATAATGGAATTATTTTATTTCTCAAGCTATTATTACTCAGTTTTTTATTACTCAATGTAGAAAGTATTCCTGACTTCGCACATTAGAAATGTTCATTATAAAATTAAAGAAAAAAAATCAATTTTCCTCTTACTTACAATTATATATATTTAAATAGAATAAGTTTTCTTTCGATTTAGAATTATAAAACTGAGATTTTTTTAAGTTAATCTGATCTATCCTGATTTCATATTTAGACAACTATGTCACTTAAAAGAGTTTTGACTAATTATATTATAGCTAACTTTCTAGATGAAGACAGAAAGACTTTACTCTTGGAAAATTGAAGCTAAAAAATAAATAATTCCTCAGACACATTACTAAGTAACAATAATGGCAAATTAAAAAGATTTGACAAAATTAGCCAAAAAATTCCAAATATTAGAAATGTTACTTCCTATATAGATTTATATCCAGTATTGATAATGGCAAACCTATTCCAGGTATATATTTTCTATTTTATAAATGGTGCCATTGTAATGTATCTTTTTCAATGATGTTCATTATGAATCATATATCAAATAAACTGAATTTCAAACTAGAAAGAAAAAAAGTCACACTATTTCAACATGAATCTGAAACAGATTGGTTTATCTTATAATTGCCAAGTGTTCATTTTTGTTTTTTTCTAGTCTAAACACTTATAAAAATTTTCTGACATTTATTATAGCAAATCATATTTAAGTTTCCTATGAGCTTCCTGAAGTACTGCATGATCAACTGATAAGTCATATTTCTTTATACAAATGTCTGTTTCTGAGCCCACCATTCAGAATTCTCATGCTACACAACCTCGATAAAGACTAGAACACTATGAAACTTACCACCAAGATTACTTCAGACATTTCATAATTTTTAAAAATTCACAGACCATAGTAAAAACCTAATATACAATTATTCTGAGTTATACATTTCTGGATTTTAATAAAGAAAAAGAATGCATACAGATAGCCAATTCTTGGTTATCTGGGCCAAAGTAGGAGACCACTAGCGCAGAAAACTGAAAATTGAGGTAGATCAGTATTAAGAGTAACTCATCTATTCTACTGGATTAAGATTATATTCTCACTCCTGGAATCAATGTTATCTCAATCTAGCACTAAGCCAAAAAGCTGCAATTTATCAATTTAATCTTTCAATACTAAATATTAGGTTTCATTTCTATTAACATCTTTGTTGAGAACTGTTTACCAAAGAACAGCCAAGAATATAATTATTTTATCTGTGTAACATTTACAAAAGAATAGAAAAGAATTACTAAGCTCAAGAACAGTGGTCTGGTTTCCCTTAGCAAATATTACCTTATTATACCAATCAAGCAGGACAAAAATATTAAGAATGTTCTAATAATCTGAACAGTGATACTCATTGGTTAAATAGGTATCTGAGGATCTGAAAGATGCTCAAAATAGAACAATAAAGATTGGTGCCAAATATTTAGCTGACCTCTATTTTAAATACTCCAAACTCTGACTAGGGTACAGCCAACCTATTAATAGATGGTCCAATATGAAGTTCTTGTACGAAACACTTTCATAAAGGAGTTACACAAAAGTAGTGACCAAAGCAATCAACAGAACCTTATGAGCACTTTGTATAGGCAGTGTCTAATAAAATAATCTACTAGGCATCCAATAAAGTCAATAAATAATGTCATCAATTATTATCAGAACATGTTCAATAGAAATGACACAAGCATGAATATCTGTGAAGATATACACAGCTAACATGGAGAGCTCATTACATTGCAGGCACTGGTTTAAGTGTTTTACATGTACCATTTTATTCAATTCTCGCAATTACCTACTGAAATATGTATTCTATTATTTTCAGCTACGAATGATAAAACTGATGCAGAGAAAGTTAAATAATTTTCCAAAGGTCATATAGCTAGCAAATAAATAGTGGAGCTAGTATCTGAATGCAGGCCACTCAGCTACTCCCTTTATACATGTCACACATTCCTAACAGAAAAATTTTGCAAAATCTCCAGAGGAAATATTTTTTAGCCCATAAACTTCCACAGTTTATGTCCAGAGGAACTTCATATCATGTTCTATCATCAAAGTTCCAGTTCGGTACCATCCTCCAGCTGGGAACGGAGCATATGGGTAACCTTAAGGGGTATAAAAATTTCAAAATGGGGCTACAATATGAAAGGTAATATATGTGACATCAGTATACAGGAAGATGAGGAACATTATTTTTATAGTACCATTTATATTAGCATTATTTTCCTCTTAAATATCTTCGAATCATTTATATTAACTATGATAAACAATAAAATCAAGTTAAAACTGTCCATACCATTGTTTGATCGGTAAGTTAAAAGTAATTTCTTGCCAGTGTCTCTGAGCTTCATAATCACCAAACATAGGGGGTTTTCCAGCACCTAAGATGAAAAGTAAAAAGAGCAAAGTAACAATATACTTTAGTATATCAGTAATTTTTATTTCCTTATGAAAATTTTCTATAAAGTGACTGTGTGACCTTAGGCAAATTACTCAACCTCCCTAAGCCTCATCAGCACATTAAAAATAGGATCAATTCTACCTACCTAAATTCCACCTACTACTGGAATAAAGAAAATAATGGATAGAAAATGCACAGTATAGTACCTGGCACACAGTAAACGTTCAATAAATATTGTATACATAATTATAATTTATATAAAAATGTTATACATAAAAACATTAGTTATTAACTACTTGATAATACTAAGTATAAAATATCCAAGTTTATTTTTATTTCATGAGACTGTCAACTATACTGTCCAGTATCACAAAACAATAATAACAAATATCTGTATCTGAAAATAGGCTTTTATAAACTAAACATAAATATCCTAAGGTCAAATAAGAATCAAAAACATTAACCTTAAATCATTTAAAATGAAAAGAAAAATAATTCCCCATTGAATTAACTGCATTTTTACGTGTGTATTTGATAGCGGGGGGCGGGATGGTGGTGGTGGTGGGTGGGTGGGTGTGTGTGTGTGTGTGTGTGTGTGTGTGTGTGTGTGTGTGTTCAAAAAACAGCCATTGTCTATGGGGGGAAAGGAGTTGATTTTTATTTTTTGTTCGTTTTGTTTCTATTTGTTTGGTTTTGGTCCACTGGGATAATAAAAGTCAGAGAGGATCTTTAATTTCCTATACCTAAAAAAAATTTAGCTATCCAGATTTTCTGAAATTGCTCTAGACTGTGGTCAGTGGGGAAGAATTTATTACCATACCATTCTCTAACAAATAGAAGAACGGATAATGACTCTCTTTAGGGTTGAGAAACAAGTTTCTATCCAGAGTCTGACCTACTTCAATAAATCCAGCTGACACTGGCTATGAAATTAGTATTTAAGTTTTTAAAACTGCTGAAGTGCCCTTAAAGCAACCCAGAAGGACAACCCAACTGCACCTATGGGAGCTTCACTTGGGAAGGGCAAAAAGGATTCCGTCTGTGTGAATAATTCTACAAATTCATTTACATGAGAATTAGAATTACATAAAGAAAACAGACTAATGTATATTTACGAAGCTTCAATTTTTTCTCATTATCAGGAAAATGGGCTTAAGCACCATTCAAATTGTTCATTTATTAACTGCTGAACTATTCAGAATTGTTAGAATTTAAAAAAACAAATACTTTCTTTGAAAACAATACATACTACTTGCCTTTACGTTGAAATTTTAAACACTATAAGAGAGGAGAATTTGGCTAAAATTTTCCAGAATAAAATCTCCATTTTATATTATCCTGGTTAGTGAAAATAATCATTACAAACATTACCTATAGTAATAGGTAAGCTCCGAGAAACTAACCAACTAAATAGAACACAGTCATACTTTAACACTAATTATGTTGCAAAAAAAGTGATTCTCTATGGCTTTCTTCTCATAAATAGCCAATATAGCTTAGGAAAAAAAGATTATTAAAATTGATTCAAGTGTTGCTATTTGCTCTAAAAACAATGGTTACACTTTGGATCAAGTATAGACAAATTGTGAATCTCTACAAGATATGACAAATAATCAATACTAAAATCAGAATTTGTCTCCTCTCCATGGCTTGTTTAAAAGCAACTAACAATATTTATTCAATATTTTCAGGTCTATAAAAACTAATTACATAAGTATCACTTATGTAAGGGGTATATGTCAATATGTAAGAGGTATAAATTTTAGAAAATCTTAAACTGCAATACACGTAAGTTGTCTGCCTATCCAATATGTGCATTTCCAAAGAAATAATAGTTTAATACCAAGCAAGGTCACCTGAGCTTCCTCACTCCTGCGCTTCCTACTTAGAACATTAAAAGAAGATAAACAAAAAGCAAACTAAAATAAGCATGTTAAAAAATAAATTATAACCAAAAAGTGTTTCAATTAATAGAGAGAAAAAAATCTTAGTGGAATCACAAATGTCATATGTATTCATTAATTTTCCCAGCCTCCTGTGATATAGAGGTTACATGCGAATGCTAAATATTATATTCTTTATAATAGAGTTGAGAATTCTGACAGAATCACCACCTACAAAAGATGCCTACAAATATTCTACTAATGTGTAATAACAATACTTTTTTTACATGGTAATCCAAAAGTAATTTTGCTATGTTGACTTTCTTATGGGGCAATTTAAGTACATAGATGTTAAAATCTTAAATATTAATAAGCCAAATCTAGCAATATGCTTAAAAAAAGAAAAAAGATAATATAGGTTTCTCCTGCTATCCGAAAGTAGAGCTTTCCTATGAAAACTTTTATAAGCTGAAATGGCATAAAGCAAAGCGTTATCTCCCACTTTTGGAAAACTCATGTTAACCTACTTTACTTTTACAAAAGACCTACATTAGTATGGTCAACAGCTTTTTCTGTAAAAGCAAAAATCTTCGGATTTCTTTCAGGTGGTAAAAACAGGTACTAATATAAAAAAATAATGAATAGATATTCTAGGAATACAAGGTTGGTTCAATGCTAGAAAGAACAAAACATAACTGTGAATTAAATGCACTCATTAAAATTAGGAACAAGATAAAGATGCCTGATCACTACTTCTATTCAACACTGCAATAAGGTCCTAGCAATAAAAAGACTGCATTCATTAAAATTAGGAACAAGATAAAGATGCCTGATCACTACTTCTATTCAACACTGCAATAAGGTCCTAGCAATAAAAAGACTGCACTCATTAAAATTAGGAACAAGATAAAGATGCCTGATCACTACTTCTATTCAATACTGCAATAAGGTCCTAGCAATAAAAAGACAAGAAAAAGAAATTTAGAAGGTAAGCAGTAGAAAGGAAGAAAAAAACTGTCATTAGTCCCAGATCACTTCTTTTTTTTTACACGGAAAATCCAAAAGATCCTTCATATAAATTATTAAAAGAGTTTAGAAAGGTAGCCAAATAGAAAATGTCAACCACATTTTTATACCCAAACGAGCATTTAGAAAAAGCAAATTTTAAAGAGATACCATCTACAATGGTGAGAAAAAAAGAAAAAAAGGAAAAAAATATATATATATATATGATGTGTGTGCATGTGCGTGTGTGTGTATATTTGTTTACATGATTCCTAGGAGTACATCTAAGAAAGGATATGTAAAATTTTAGGTAGAAAATTATAAAATTTTGTTGAAAGACATTAAAAAAGACTTAAAGAAATGGACAAACATACCATCTTAATGAATTAGAAGCCCCACCATGGTAATGATTGCCAATTCCCCCCAAATTAATCAACAGTATTGAAGAATGTAATTCCAATCAAAATCCCAACAGGGTTTTTCATTTGGTCTTTGACAAGGTCATTTTTTAAAAAGACATATACGTGTGTATTAGCTTTTTATTGCGGTGTAACAATTAATACAAACGTAGCAGCTTAAAACAACATTCTGTTATAATTTCAGTATTATAACGTTTAGCACAGTTCTCTGCTCAGGGTCTCACAAGGCCAAAAGAACATATCGACCAGTCTGAACTCATCTAGAAGGCCAGGGAAAGAATTCACTTCCAAGTTCATTCAGGCTACTGACACAATTCAATTCTTTTCAGCTACAGGTATGAGGTGTCCTTGTTGACTGTCAGCTGGGGGTTATTCTCTGCAACTAGAGTCCACACATATTTCTTCTCATGTGGCCCCCTCCATTGTCAAACTAGCAACAGTATCAAGTCCTTAGGCTGTAAATCTCTCTGGAGTCCCCTTGTGCCACCAGCTGGAGAAAGTTCTCTGCTTTTAAGGGCTCATATGATTACACTGGGCATATTTGGATAACCCAATACGATTTCCCTATCTTAAAGTCAACTATGCCGTATAACAAAACATAATCACTCCCAGGTAAGCTCTCATAATTTTCACAGGTTCTGGGGATTAAGGCAGGACATCTTTGGGGGGCCATTTCAGAAATTCTGCCTATAATATGAAAGAGCAAAGCCCAGAATATTTAAGGCACTCCTGAAACAGAACTACCAGGTAGAAGGACATGCCTTACAACATATCAAGACTTAATGTAAAATTATAGTAATAAGACATGGCAGTATTAAACCAATGGATCAGAATGGAGTCAGAAACAGATCCATGCATATATAAAAACCTAATATAGACAGAGCTCATAATGCAGATTAGTGGGAAAAGGTAGAATATGCAATAAATGAAGTGAAACAACTGACTGTCTACATGAAAAAAATTTTTTAACAGAACTCTATCTAAAATGTTATACACAAAATTCAATTCCAAGGCAATAAAGACTCAGGAAAGATAAATCTTTAAAATTTTAGAAGAAAATTTTATGAAAACATCCTTGTGATATTTTCCTAAGAGTAGGGAATGATTTCTTAAAGATATAAAAAGCACAAATTGTAAAGGAAAAAAATTGATAAATTTCATTACCTTAAAGTCAAAAACTCCTGTATAGCATAGGGAGCATAGTCAATAACACTGTAATAACTATGCATGGTCACATGGGTACCAGATTTATCAGATGGATCACTTTATAAATTATATAAAGTACTATGCTGTACACTTGAAATTAATATAATATTGAATGTCAACTGTAATTGAAAAATAAAAAATAAAAAATAAAAACATCACTGAAAACCTAAAAATAAAAAATCAAAAACTCCTTTTCATGAACATACTTTAAAGTGTGAAAAGACGGGCCACACACTAGAAGATATTTGCAACTTGTACAAAGGTTAGCTTCCGGAATATACAAAACACCTAAGAAAATAAACAACAAAATATAGAATATATAAGAAAAAAATTAATAGAAATGTATAAACGACATAAACAAATATCAGAAAAGGAAATACTAATGGCCGATAAAAAAATGTGCTCAATCTTTTAGAAATGCATAAATTTCCAATTAAACAGATTTAGCAATGAAGGAAATTCAAATAAAACTATAATGAAATATCATTTCACACACTCCAGCCTAGAACAAATTCAAAAGTTTAACACTACCAAATGTGGTGAAGGATGTGGAGTAACTGGAATGCTCGTGCTTGGGAACTGCCTCGGTATTAGAAAGGCTTAAAATGGATGACATTGATAAAAATCTGCTCTAGAAATTGGCATAAATATTTTCTAGTTTATCTCTTGTACTTGCTTTGTTCTACCTCTGAGGCTGGGTGTGAGCTTACAGAGAAGTTGGACAAAATAAGACCTGCCTACTTTGGTTCTCACCAAGAAAAAAGGGATTCCTACAACTGGCCCAGCCTAGTTCACCAGAGAACTGCACTGGGGTAAGAAATCGGAGCTTAATCCAAGTAATAAAAGTGTTCTCTGAAGACAGTGTTCCTATTTGTTCCCTGGACAAATTTCATCTCTTGAAATTTATCTTTTATTAATCTGCCTAAAATCTACCCAAATCCAACTCATCCTTCAAACCTGAACTAAACATCATTTCCAAAAAATCTTCTCTAATGCGTCCTGATCATTCATTTCTCTATGTTACCTCTATACCTCACACATACTTCTGTTACAATTATCACATTATGTTGTGACCACTTACCTACAAAAATGTGGGCTCTTAAGTACTGGATCTTCACCTTGTGTTTCTAGAACTTAGGACAGTGCTTGGAACACAAAAGGTGCTAAATAAATACTCACAGGGTTAAATTTAATCCCAACTCCATTCTCCAGGTCCACACTCCATCAATGCTCCCTCCTTTTCTCTCACATCATTCCCAATCTTATTCTCCACTGGTCTCTTCCTTTCAATCTGGTTACATGCCTTCCCTACTCTAAACAAACAACAAAAAAAGCCTCCTTTGAAGTACTCCCCCTTGAAATACTAACTCATTTCTCTCTTCAATGCCTAACCGTTTCTCAATTTCTCATCTCCCTAGTTAGAATACATTTTTTTCCTCATGTCACAAAGCCCACGCTTCTCTTTAGCTCTTATAGAAATTCTTATTAGAATTAGACATGTAAGTGTATTTTCTTGACCACACCAATAAAGCCTGAAATACTTCTCTGTCCCTTTCAGAAAACTGTAAATTATTACCAAAAAGCAAACAAACAAACAAAAACTATTCAAAGGAATATTTACCTATCTTTTAAACAGTAAAAATGTGTTACCTGAATAAGAATTAAGAGAAACTGTCCACCGTACTGTTAGTCCTATTAAGACCACAGTTGTCATCAAGTGCCATTTCTCCATAATTCTTCAAATTAAGGGAGGGGGAAAAAAACAGGACCAGTGCCAGAATACTTTTAAGATGCAGTCAGCCACTTCTTTTCTTGATCACAGAATGTTACCAATTCTTTGGAATTGGGTGTTTGAGAGGATTTCAAGTGGTGCTTCGTTTCCAAACAGTAAAATATTGATTTTTAAGTCTATGAAGAAGAGGCCTGGAGGAGGAAAAAAAAGATACCAAGATTTAGCTAAGCATAATATCTATCAAAATGACCCCATTAAACCAAGTAGAGAGCTAGAAACAGATTAGTTTTAAATTCCTTATTCCCTAGTCCTCTAGTTTAGAAATATACCATAAAAGGTAGCTCTCCTTGTTAAATGAGACTCAACATATCTAAAGATAAAATAAGGATCTGCTCTTACAAGGGAATACTTCTGAGTAAAGAAAAACAGCAGATATATAGGTAGTAGAACAGTTAATTCTATCTAGAGCATGTTCACCTACAGGTAAAAATAAGACCGCAAAGGTAAACAAAAGGGTGATTTATCTTTGGTAAAGAGAGAAAGAGGAATTTTATCTTTCTATTTAGTTTGAGAAAGTCTTCCACTAAGGTAATTTATGTAGTTTGATTTTTCACTTCTTTTCTTCCAAAATATATTTGCACTAACTATAATAATTTTCCATCTTAGAGAATGAACCTTTTGAAAGAATTAGTAAGAATAGCCCCAACTTTTAAAAGAAAATACAAAAAGCAGCAATATGCAACTAACCACTGACATGTTTCAATTTTTTCACTTTTTTCCTTTGGGTTAGGGAGTTTAAAAGTAAAAAGCTTTGAAAAATTGTAGGCCATTTCAACAATAGGATACATTTTAAACATATTCAGAAAAATAAAATAAATCAACTGAAAATTTTAGGGTAAATTTGGCACATTAAACCTACTGGGCAAAAATTATTTTCTTATTTAAAATAAAAATAGCAAGGGACAACTCTAGAAGTAATGAAGTCTAGCATCACAATCAGGTAGAATGACACAAAGCATTTAATAAGGCTATGTAACCGTATTATTCAAATTTGGGTTATATAAATTCCTTTTTTCCTCTACCCTACTACATCTACCTTTGATCATTTTACTGTTCACTAAAACTTCTATTACAGAAGAAAAGAGGAAAAATTAAAATTAAATCACTTTCTAATACCGATTCTGGGTTTGACAAGGTTAAGGCCATTATAAACTATTCAAATTCTCTTTTAGTCTAACTTCAAAAGCCCCTTTTATCAACATGTTGCACTATATATCCCAAAACTGCAGTGTAACAGTCTACTTTCTGCTATGACATCATGTTTAAAATTAATTTTACAAATGCAAATTCCTGGATTTAAAAATATAGCTTAATATTCTGTCTTAGAAATCTAAATTACTTTAATATGACCAAGTTAAAGCAATTATCCACAGTTCCTGATAATATTTAAATACTTCCCCCCAGGAAGCTTAAGTAACAAAAATAAACTACCAATAACACTTATAATCACAATGAACTTAAAAAACATAATGCTTAACTAATATCATGCTAATCGAGTTTGTTAAGCGCACAGTGATGGAAGGGATGGCTAACTGATAGACTAAAGAATAACATCCAAAAAAATATGGACAGCATTTATGATAGACCAAACTTAACTCCAGAAATCATAACAGGGATACATTCAAATAAATTCAAAGTCCTTCACTAAAATGTGAAAAAGACAAACCAACAAAACTCAACTGCATGAGTACTGAAAGGAAGGCAACATTTCACAGATGATAATTATCAGTTCTGTATAGACCCAGAACTGATAACCAATGTTAGTTATTTGGATTATTAGGGAAGTTTTTCTAACAATTAGAACTGTCCAAAATGAAATGAGCTTCTTCTTGAGAAAGGAGTTTCTCTTTAACAGTTTCAAACAGGAGCTGAGTGACTGACAATATTTTTAGAGTGCAGAATACATGACTAATTTATAAAGTGCCTTCTAAATCTGATTTTGGAAGCATATTATGTGTCTGAATTAATATATACAAAAATTACAATACAAAAGATTTGGTCTCCCAACATGTTAATGGTTCCCCTAATTCCTAATACTTGCCAGTATTGCCACTTTTATAGGGTTTCTTTGATGAGTAAAATGGATAAGCCTTCCCATCCTCCACAAGGAGCTCATGTTAGAAACTGAAAATCAAAAACATCTCTTCCTAACATCTACTACACTTAGAATAAAATCCAAATACCCCAGCCATAAGATCCTCTGTGATATAATCTCTGCCTGCATCTCCAATTTCATCACTTCCCACTTTCCCACAAGTTTTTCCCTCTCTTCCTAGAACCTGTCAGGTCCACTCAAAGCTCAGTTCCTTTTCACTTCTATTGCCTCTGCTTGGAATGCTCTTAACACAGCTCACTGGCGAATCTTTTATTCTTCATGTTATATCTCAAGTTGTCCTCTCGGAAAAAATCACCCCAAACCACCCTACTAAGGTTTCCACCTCTTACTGTTTGTATCATTACCTTCTTTCATTTTCTTCTTAATTCTTTTCACTATCAGAAATTATAATTTCACACAACATGGAATAATCTCACAAACCATTTTTTTTTACAATTTTAAGAAAAGCTAGACACCAAAAAATACATATGGTTCCATTTATGAAAGCTTCATAAATAGGCAAAACTAATCTGTGGTGCTAGAAACCAGGGAAGAGATTACCTTTGGGGAGAAAAATGGGGATGGTGAGTGGGAGAGGTCTCCAGGGAGGTCTTCTGAGCAGATGCTGTGAATGTTCTATTTCTTGATTTGAAAGGTAGATAAAAGGTGTTTACTTTATGATAAATCAGCAAGTTACAACTTATGATTTTGTGGACAGTATCATCTTATACATGTTATAGTCCATTAAAGAAGCATAAAAGGAAATTACATTTGTCAACTAGAATATAAGCTTCATGCAAACAGGGATCATCCCGTCTTAGTTGTTGCTTTGTTCCCTGCACTTAGAAAAATGTTGACAGAAAGCAGGTACTCACGAAATACAGACCCAACACGACTGACCATGGTTTGACTTAGGATTTTCAACTTTACGGTGGTGTGAAATCAATACGAATTCAGCAGGTTATCGATATGCCTACTATTCTCATGATGTGCAGCGGCAGCAAGCCACCCCGCAGCTCTGTCAGCCTCGGAAACACAAAGATAAACAAGCCCTACTCTACAGTATAATCTGTTGCCAATGTTTTTTGGATATTGTTTTTTCCACATCCCAGCATGTCTACAAATAGCCCACTTGTCTCTTACTTCTGGTGAAAAGAAGGGGAAGGCAATTACTCTTGTGATGAAACTGAATGTCTTTGAGCTTATGTAAAGGTTTTAAGCACGTTTCAGGTAGGCGAGGCTAAGATATGATGTTGGATAGGTTAGGTGTATGAAATGCATTCTCAACTTATATTTTCAACTTAAGATGGGTTTATCAGGATGTAACCCTATCCTAAGTCGAGGAACATCTTTATTTGCTCTTCATGTGTGAAGGAGGAAGTATCTAATTTTACTGAGCCCTCTGTGGTTACACATATTATGTAAGACTTTTTAATCCACCTCTTCTCCTTGAACAGT
>NW_011888932.1:1989232-1991684 GCF_000151845.1 Pteropus vampyrus | reverse complement strand
AAGAACTGTTCAAACCAAAAAGTCTCCCGGAGGAAAATGATAAGAACTCCATTTTAAAATCATATAAATCAAAATGGTAAGAGGTTCCAACTTATAAATTTTACAGTAAATACATCAAGATTTAAAGTGAGATTTTTAAATAAATTTTTATTTATGGTAAAGAATGAAAGTCAATGCCAGAGAAACAGAGTGAGTCACAAAATAATGCCTTTGCTTCCTACTTGTTATTTTGCTTTTGCTCACCAATTTTTTTTTAAAGATTGCCAAACTAAAGAGTGCTGAGGAGAGGGGTGGGACACAAAATAAAAAATATCATGCTTTATCACCATTTTGTTTTATAGTGAGTTTGGGATTTGGTTTTAATGAGAATGGAGATATGGCAGGTATTGTCAATAGTAACATTCTGCCCCTAGGAACATGGATTTAAAAATCTAAATGAGATACCACATGCGCCTAATAATAGTAGCTACTACATATCATCCGGATGATTCTCATAAAATGAAGAAACAATCTAGGTACTTTGATGGTGTGAAGGAAAATAATCCTTCCTGGATATGAAGTGAAGACAGGTTTGGAAAAAAAATATCTATCTATAAAAAGTTATTTTCTATAATTGACGGAATTATTTTTCTGGAATAAGAGCTAAACTGAACAGAACCAAACTGTTACTGAATCCACAGCAGTCAGTTAAGCAGGAGAAATAACCTCTGGGTGCCCTTTCTCCTTCAGGATGTATTTTGACATCTAGAGAAGAGGGCTAGAAGGAGGAAGGCATCTTCTCCCTCCAATTATGGCACCAAAATTTGCAACCCAACAATGTATAAGGAGAAATTAAAATTAAAAAAAAAAAAGTTTCTTTCTTTTTTTTTTTAAGCCCCTACCCAAAGCTAGTGTAGTATCATTGTGTTTACTTTTCAAGTATTGGAGTGCTTTTCTTTGTAATTATTCTTGGAAAAGATTGGAACTATTGCATTACCTTAGCTATACATTTGGGCTGATTGTGAGGGTGGGGCCAGAGAATAACAAATCCTATTCCAATAAATGAAAAGGGCTGGAGAAGAAAAGTGCAAACAGTCATTCTCCCAAATAGACCCCAGTGAAATGCAATTACAATGTACCAGGTACCCTGCATTTTCCTCTCCAAAGAACTCTACAGAACATTGTTGTTTAAATGAAATATACCAAAGCTGGTATCTCGTTACATTAAGTCCTACTGTGACTCCTTGGTTTGTTCTCTGCTGGAAGCTTTCTGTCTGTATGTACTTCTTTTCCCAAATGAATTTTCCCTAGAGGCATCAGAGAAGTGAATAAACTTTCTCTGGCAGCTCCTTTTCTAATGTTTGCCTCCAGCCTTTTGTAAAATACTCAGTTCCTTTAAGCCATTTCACTGTGTGGGATTTAATTACATTCTGAGTTGCTTTCTTCTGGTCCTTCCTTGGTGTTACTAATTTAATGTAAATTCCCAAGTAGAGATTTTCTTGAGTTCTGAGATCTAATACATCCACATCAAATTTGGGAAAACCTCGTGCTCTCAATAAAGTTCTTTTCTTTCTCAGTATGCCTATTCTATATTGAATTAATAAAGTTTTGGTAGTTGTTTAAATAGATTAAATGTCACACTTTAAATAGAAAGAGAAGGCTCTACCTAACTGACCTATTTTTCATCTGTGATTTAGAAAAAGGCGAGATTAGCATGGATATTGCATTTTCAAGGACCTCGCCACTATTAAATAGACTGTTAAGTGCATTTTATGGCTGAAGAGTCTGTTCCCAGTTCAGTCTCGAAAACGTGCTAAGTTCATCTCTACCTGCTACATTGAACATTCACTGACTAAAATACTTTCTATGGATGTAATACCTATGCTCTGTATCTTTTAAGCACATAACTCTAAATATTTTAGGACTAGTAAAACGTAACTCAATAAATGTCTTGAGAATATGTGTTGTACCTCAAGCAAAATACAGTGTTCATATTTATCCAATGTTATACATCCTGTGCTCCATTAGCACCTGCATGTCATAAGGTGGCCTGGTGCTAAAAAAATAACATAGACACTCATAACATGAGATTACAAGTCTAACTTAAACCAAAAAGAGCAACGATAATAGCTGGTTGAAACTGTCCTCACATCAACTCAACCTGTTCTCAGGGTTTCAAGGCCCTAAAAGGAATAATTTACAGGCTTATGATCTAAAGAACAGAATATATTTTACCATTTATTGTCATTGCAATTTGGGCCAACTTCAGCATTTATTGTTTTTTTAAGGAACTTCTGCCTGGCTGTTCACCTTTTTATGTAGGTGACTTTTTAACACAAAAGAAAATGCCAATTAACGAACCTGAAATTAATGAACCTAAAAACTAAAGATACTTATATAAATTAAGGAATTATTTGTCTGCATTTCCCTCTCTTTCATCAGAGTTTATAATCTATTTTACTGTGGTAGCAAC
>NW_011888932.1:1984934-1989182 GCF_000151845.1 Pteropus vampyrus | reverse complement strand
ACATGTTATAGTCCATTAAAGAAGCATAAAAGGAAATTACATTTGTCAACTAGAATATAAGCTTCATGCAAACAGGGATCATCCCGTCTTAGTTGTTGCTTTGTTCCCTGCACTTAGAAAAATGTTGACAGAAAGCAGGTACTCACGAAATACAGACCCAACACGACTGACCATGGTTTGACTTAGGATTTTCAACTTTATGGTGGTGTGAAATCAATACGAATTCAGCAGGTTATCGATATGCCTACTATTCTCATGATGTGCAGCGGCAGCAAGCCACCCCGCAGCTCTGTCAGCCTCGGAAACACAAAGATAAACAAGCCCTACTCTACAGTATAATCTGTTGCCAATGTTTTTTGGATATTGTTTTTTCCACATCCCAGCATGTCTACAAATAGCCCACTTGTCTCTTACTTCTGGTGAAAAGAAGGGGAAGGCAATTACTCTTGTGATGAAACTGAATGTCTTTAAGCTTATGTAAAGGTTTTAAGCACGTTTCAGGTAGGCGAGGCTAAGATATGATGTTGGATAGGTTAGGTGTATGAAATGCATTCTCAACTTATATTTTCAACTTAAGATGGGTTTATCAGGATGTAACCCTATCCTAAGTCGAGGAACATCTTTATTTGCTCTTCATGTGTGAAGGAGGAAGTATCTAATTTTACTGAGCCCTCTGTGGTTACACATATTATGTAAGACTTTTTAATCCACCTCTTCTCCTTGAACAGTAAAAAGGATTTCTTTATTACTTTTTCCATCTGTAAAGCAAACTACAGTAACTTTTCTAACCCATTCACTGGGCCAGGAAGTTGCCACGCCAACGGCGGAAGAGTTCCCCATCCTACTTTGCCATGAGCGTTCATCTCCACAAAAGAAAAGTCGACCGTCCACTTCACAGGGCTGGATTTGTTCCTTTCAGTCTGAAAGGTCCTTCCCCCAAAGTGGACATAATACCCAGGAAGTGCCGCTATCCTAGGTGAGCACGTCTTGCAAAAGAGACCCCTTCTGACGTTTCTCCCTCCTGTCCAGCTGACCAGACCCTCAGGACCGCAGGAACAGGTGCCAAGCCGTTCCAGCCATGGGGTCCCACGATCATCACCGCGGCCCCCACCGGGACCCCATACAAGCCTGAAGACTAGGCTGGGGAGGCCTCGACGCCATGCCTCCGAGGGAAATGGAGCAGGGAGCCCAGTCGCCCGCTGCGCGCAGACTCGCCGCGCGTCGCGAGTCCTCAGCCCCTCCCCACCCACGGGGGCGGTCCGGAACCCCAGCATCCCAGCCTCTTACCCTGCCGCCCGCCGCACGTGGATACTCACGCCTGCAGCGGGTCCCAGGACAGCGCGTGCGCGCTCGCCCCCGCGGCAGAGCGCCCCTGCCGCCTTCCGCCTTCGCAGGCTCGCGCGCCCGGCGCGGGAGCGAGCCCGTCGAGCGTGAGGGGCGGGGCAGGGGAAAGGCGCGGAGCAGAGGCGGTCGGCCTGGGGGCGTGGCAGGAGCCGCTGGAAGCCGCGGGGCGTGACAGAGCGGCTGGAACCCGAGAGGCCTCCGGTCCCGGGTTAGGCTTAGGGCAGGTGGAAAGCCCCTTGCTCTTCTTTCCTGGGATCGTGGCCAAGGACTGGGCTGCTGCTTAGTCCACAAATTCCTGCCAGGGGCGCGTCCTGGCTCTCGCTTCATAGAATGGGGAGCCCTTGGCTGGTTCTTACCACCGGGCAGCAGGTCTTCCCCTGGGCCTGTGCCCTCAGAAAGTCAAAAAGCCAAGGCGCTTCACTTTCTTCAAGGTACATGCCTACGAAGAAGAATGTATTAAGGTTTAAGAAGTCCCTTCATGTAAGAAACGTTACTGAACGTCCGACATTTTCGAGAGCCTGTGGGTTATGCAGAAGAAAAGCCCTGCTCTGGAGTAGCCACTACACAGTCCCCATCAGGCAGTTTGGATCACCTATTCCCAAACCTAACGCAAATAACTATATTCCCTCCTTTATTCAGAGAATGCTCTCATTCCTCCCTCTGAATCCTGCCATTTCGTATAAGCCCACCCCTCTAATTTATAATCGTAAGTATCAGCAAACGCTTGGCTGTGGCTTTATACTAAACAAATCTGAACAAACTGTATCTTGGTTTCTTCATCTTTGAAATGAGTAAATGAGGCTAGGTAAACTTCCAGATCTAAAATTTATTCTACCATATTTAAAAGATCTTTGGCACTAGAAATGTGACCAAGCCTCTGCCCTTAAGAGATATAATTCTTACTGGGAAGACATTTTCATGCATGAAAGGAATAGAGGGGCGCACATGCTAAAAGCAGATTATTTGTATATGCATTAAGCATCATAGGAGTTCAGAGAAGAAGGTTCACTGTAAACCAGAAGCTATCAGTAAATGCTCTCCCTAGATAAGTCAGCTGCGCTATGAAGGAAAGCCTGGGTTTACGTAAAGTAAGAGGATGGGAATAGGACTCTAGACAAAGGAATGGTTCAAGACGAGTTTGTGGTAGCTGAAAAGTGTGGACCACTTCCTTCAGTTTAGATGGTAGGTGATGAAGCTGCAAAGGAATAATTGTGGAGAACCTTGAATACCAGACTGTGGTGTTTGGAATTTATTTAATGATCAGTAAGGGGCCATTAAATGACTTTTAGCAGGGAGTCAAGTGTATAGCACAATGTTAGAGGAAATTTAAAGTGGTGATAATATATAAGATGAATCAGAGGAAGAGGTAGAAATCATTATTAGTAGTCCTTGCATGATTAGACAAGGGCCTGGACTGAGATGGTGATCGTGGAACTGGAAGAGATTAATGCAAGTAGAAGAATGTCCAAGTCTTGGAAACATACTAGATATGTAGAAAAAGTGAAACAAAAGAGGGAAAAATCAAGGATGGCTCCCAATATATCAAGTCTGAATTGCTAAATCTGAAAAATCCAGGGAAGCTGGCTTAAAAGGAAAGATGATGCACTGTATTGAATTCCCGGTGACATCAAGACAACGAAGTAATATTCAGGTGCCAATTATGAGTCAAAGCCTAGGAAAGAAATTGAGGCTGAAGACAGATATGAAAGTTTCATTTGGCTGAAGAATGAGAGAGACAGTACAGTGGGAAAATAGACAACCATACTTGAGTAAACACATATTTAAAGAGGAAAAAGGCAAGCTGATGAAGGATATTACATGGTTACAGTCATAGGGGGATTGCCAGTACATTGCAAGTTCATAAACATTAGCGTTTTGTGAACAAGAACTTTGTTTAGCAAACCAAAATTCATGTTTTATTGAATCTAATTAGCTCTGTCAATTGTAAGAAGCATTGTTATTTCATGTACCACTAAGAAAGAAAAAGATGTTACCACTTAAACTAATTATGATTATAAAACACATAATTTCAGAAACATTAATATGTGAAAAAATGTACATCTTCAAATGGTGAAAGTTGGTATCACAACTTTCTGTCGCAATATTAAGAATAAAGTTGGTGATTAAAATGTTCATTGAATAAATGGTAGAAGAGACTTCAAAGCATCTAATTTATACTGAACTGCCCCCATCACTGCATCTACATACCTACTCCTGCTCTTTCCTTCCAGTAGATACTATTACCTCTGAAAGTCCAGGGCCTATACATAACAGATATTCAGTAGCTGTATTTTGATTGAGATCATTAGGATAGGCCTTAATCCAGTATGACTGATATCCTCATAAGAAGAGGAGTTTTGTACAGACATAACAGTCGAGGAGAAAGATTTCAGAAAAAACTAACCTTGTTGACACCTTGATCTCAGCCTTCTAGCTTCCAGATGTGTGAGAACATAAATTTCTGTTTTTCAAACCGCCCAGTCTGTGGTATTTTGCACGGCAGCCCTAAAAATACATACCTTATCAAAGGTATGTACCTTGCTCTCAGTACTCAATGCACTAGGAAGACTGCTTCACATAAATCAGACTTTTATAGTAGTTTCTAGTCCTTCCCTAGATCACTTCTACCCACTAGGAAAACAAGCCCTTTTCTGTATCGGGCTTAGGACTTCCTTGAATCTAGACGAAAACCATTTATCTAATCATAGATGTTCTTTGAAATAGAATCCTTTTCCTATCTGTACAACCTCCTCAATTGTTCCTTATATGTCATTCTGAAATCTCCAATTTTCATCAAACTCTTGCCCCCTCAATGGAATAAGTCCACCTAAGTAGCATAGAGTTAGAGTTAAACTCCACATTTCCAAGTTTCAATATAGCCATTAGCAAAACAGTAGTCTCTTT
>NW_011888932.1:1971350-1975384 GCF_000151845.1 Pteropus vampyrus | reverse complement strand
TATACATTTGGGCTGATTGTGAGGGTGGGGCCAGAGAATAACAAATCCTATTCCAATAAATGAAAAGGGCTGGAGAAGAAAAGTGCAAACAGTCATTCTCCCAAATAGACCCCAGTGAAATGCAATTACAATGTACCAGGTACCCTGCATTTTCCTCTCCAAAGAACTCTACAGAACATTGTTGTTTAAATGAAATATACCAAAGCTGGTATCTCGTTACATTAAGTCCTACTGTGACTCCTTGGTTTGTTCTCTGCTGGAAGCTTTCTGTCTGTATGTACTTCTTTTCCCAAATGAATTTTCCCTAGAGGCATCAGAGAAGTGAATAAACTTTCTCTGGCAGCTCCTTTTCTAATGTTTGCCTCCAGCCTTTTGTAAAATACTCAGTTCCTTTAAGCCATTTCACTGTGTGGGATTTAATTACATTCTGAGTTGCTTTCTTCTGGTCCTTCCTTGGTGTTACTAATTTAATGTAAATTCCCAAGTAGAGATTTTCTTGAGTTCTGAGATCTAATACATCCACATCAAATTTGGGAAAACCTCGTGCTCTCAATAAAGTTCTTTTCTTTCTCAGTATGCCTATTCTATATTGAATTAATAAAGTTTTGGTAGTTGTTTAAATAGATTAAATGTCACACTTTAAATAGAAAGAGAAGGCTCTACCTAACTGACCTATTTTTCATCTGTGATTTAGAAAAAGGCGAGATTAGCATGGATATTGCATTTTCAAGGACCTCGCCACTATTAAATAGACTGTTAAGTGCATTTTATGGCTGAAGAGTCTGTTCCCAGTTCAGTCTCGAAAACGTGCTAAGTTCATCTCTACCTGCTACATTGAACATTCACTGACTAAAATACTTTCTATGGATGTAATACCTATGCTCTGTATCTTTTAAGCACATAACTCTAAATATTTTAGGACTAGTAAAACGTAACTCAATAAATGTCTTGAGAATATGTGTTGTACCTCAAGCAAAATACAGTGTTCATATTTATCCAATGTTATACATCCTGTGCTCCATTAGCACCTGCATGTCATAAGGTGGCCTGGTGCTAAAAAAATAACATAGACACTCATAACATGAGATTACAAGTCTAACTTAAACCAAAAAGAGCAACGATAATAGCTGGTTGAAACTGTCCTCACATCAACTCAACCTGTTCTCAGGGTTTCAAGGCCCTAAAAGGAATAATTTACAGGCTTATGATCTAAAGAACAGAATATATTTTACCATTTATTGTCATTGCAATTTGGGCCAACTTCAGCATTTATTGTTTTTTTAAGGAACTTCTGCCTGGCTGTTCACCTTTTTATGTAGGTGACTTTTTAACACAAAAGAAAATGCCAATTAACGAACCTGAAATTAATGAACCTAAAAACTAAAGATACTTATATAAATTAAGGAATTATTTGTCTGCATTTCCCTCTCTTTCATCAGAGTTTATAATCTATTTTACTGTGGTAGCAACCCCAAAAAGAAGTCTTTTAAAGGAGAATTCTGTTGTAGGATTACTTACGTGCTTTTGCTCGCTTGGCATGCCAGAACTTTGATTTCAATTGTTCGGTAGACTCCATCTGATCCAGATCCATGCCATAGTAATTAAAAGAATTTTTAAATTCAGAACTATATGTACCAAAAAGATCCCCTTAGGTGGGAGAAAAAATGATAATCTGTTCTGAGGGTTCCCAATAGCCTAGACATGCACCCAAGCATTTAAGCCTTTTAAATTCTCCACTTTAACTTTCTGTGAGAAAATTCTACTAACTATTTTGGTTCTTCTTCCTTTCTGCCACAAATAATGATATAGACTCTGCCCAGTAGGCATTACTATAATCATTCTTCTATACACTCATTCCACTTTGCTAATACCTCCCTTATAACATGTAATTCTTTCCTCGTGTTGTACTTAGTTAAATTCATGTTTGTCTTCAACTTAATGTTGAGCTTCTTAAGAAGAGAGTGAATGTCTTTTCTTTTTTATATTCTATACAATTTTCAGCATAATATTTTTGAACCTGTGGGTTCACAATAAACATTTGCTGAATTAATTTAAAAATTAATTGACTAACCAATTAATGATCAAGATTATATTAATCAAAGACTAGCAGAACTGTTAGAGAACTCCTAAATTCCTAGGGGGACCAGCAAGGATAATTTGAATATATATTTTTAACACATTTGGTTTTTAAGAAAAGGAAAAACTTTTTAGAACCATTTGAACATTTTATAAAGCAATTTTGACTAAGTTATTTATGACTTAGTAAATTTTTTATTCTATAGATACACTAAAGCTAGATTTCTTTAAAAAAAAAAAATAGAGCACTAAGCCTAGATATACTAAATAATTCAAATTCCCATTTTACTTTTCCCAGAATTGCTTGGATTCTTTAGCCTTTTCCTTTGCTTGGTTGAGATGTACCCTTTAAAGTTCTCAACTACAAGAGCAGTAGGGCTACAAAGTTATCAGTTCTCTTAATCCAAGATCACTAATCGGCTTTGTTTGCAAAAGGAAATACTACTGTGGAATTAAGAGCACAAGACAGGAAGTCTGAATATATGATTCTAATTCTGATGCTACTACTAGGAACTGACCGTGTTTCTTTACCTAAGACACTTCACCTTTCTGACTTCAGTTTCTTTACTTATAAGACTAGAAGGTTTTATACTGGAGAATCTCCAAAGTCCCACCAATTCTTCAAATCCTATAAATTTTTACAAATAGCTTTAATATGTATTTTTGAATTAAGTAGACTTTTGTTGGAAAAAGTAATGTATGCATGTGGTAGATTAAAAATGGCCACAAATTCTTTACAACTCCTCCCAGTAAGAGGTGGAGTCTGTTACCTCAGCTCTTAGGGCTAGGCTGGTCTTGTGACTTTCTCTAACAGAAGGCCGCAGAAGTATCATCCTGTGATTTTCTCCAGAATCTAGGCCTCAGGAGGCCATGCAGCTTCAGCTCTCTTTGAACATAGGCATCATATCAAGAAGTTGAGATTATATTCAATAAATGGTGCTGGAAAAATTGGAAAGCCACATGCAAAAGAATGAAACTAGGCTGCTATCTGTCACCATATACCAAAACTAACTCAAAATGGATCAAAGACCTAATATAAGACCTGAAACAATAAATTTCATAGAAATTTATGGATCTTGGTCTTAGAGAGGATTTTATGAATTTGACCTCAAAGGCAAGGGCAATAAAAACAAAAATAAATAAATGGGGTTGTATCGAACTAAAAAACTAAAAAGCTTCTGTATAGCAAAAGAAACCAACAGCAAAACAAAGAGGCAACCAATAGAATGGGAGAAGGTATTTGCAAACAACATTTCCAGTAAGGGGCTAATATCCAAAATATATAAAGACCTCAACAACAAAAAAACAAATAATCTAATTTAAAAATGAACAGAGGATCTGAATGGACACTTCTCCCAAGAAGGCGTACAAATGGCCAACAGATACATGAAAAGATGCTCAACTTCACCAGCTATTAGGGAAATGCAAATAAAAACCACAATGAGATATTACCACACACTTGTTAGAATGGTTATTGTCAACAAGACAAGTAATAACAAATGTTTAAGAGGTGCTGGAAAAAAAGGGACCCTTATGCACTGCTGGTAAGAATGTAAATTGGTACAGCCACTATGGAAAACAGTATGGAGTTTCCTCAAAAAAATTAAGAATAGAATTACCACATAATCCAGAAATTCCTCTTCTGGGTATCTATCCAAAAAAATTGAACACATTTATCCATAAAAATATATCACCCCTATGTTCACCACAGCATTATTCATGGTGGCCAAGACAGGAAAACAACTGAAGTGTCCTTCAATAGATGGTTGGGTAAAGAAAATGTGGTACATATATACAATGGAATATTACTCAGCCATAAGAAAAGATGAAATACTGTGACAAAAAAAAGTGAAATAACTATGTTGTAACACTATAGATGGATCTTGGGATTATCATGCTAAGGGAAATAAGTTAGACCAAAAAGCTGAGAACTTACGATTTCACTCATGTGGGATATA
>NW_011888932.1:1969062-1971300 GCF_000151845.1 Pteropus vampyrus | reverse complement strand
TGGATTATTTTCAAGCCCATACTGTTTTTGATCTGCAGCTGGGAGTCCGTGGATGCAGAGGGCCTTCTGTATGCATTTTATATAGGAGACTTGAGCATGGAGGGATTGTGATGTGGGACCGGTAGGGCAGGGAGAGCTGCACCCAATCACCCATAGATACTAAGGGATAACCAAGATTTTGGGGAGTCAAAAGTTAGGCGCAAATTTTCAACTGTCCCAGGGTTGGCATCCCTAACCCCAACATTGTTCAAAGATCAACTGTATAGAATTTTCAGACTTACTTAACCATGGAATCTTATGCCCACAACCCACCCCACCTCTGACTTCCCATTCTACAGTGTGCTCTATGAAACACATTGTTGGAAATTTGAACGTTGTGTAATTTCCCTAAGAGATACAGCAAAAAAATGTCAGAACTATGGTTAACACAGATCTTAGTTATTTTTATTCATTTTCAGTTCTATATAAAAGAATCTCAAAAGTGCAGAAATTGCATAAATGAAAAATACAGAACATTGACATGACTGTCCTTAGTATGACTACAAGTCTCGAAAATCAAGTTAATTATAAAACAAAATTAAATGGAAAAAATAAACTTCTAAAAATCAGAAATAAAATGAAACAAAATGTGTAGCTAGTTGGTGGCTCAATATACAGAGAATAACTGTTCCAAATAACTTTAGAACAGTAATTTGATGGTAGATCCCTAATGCAATATACCCTAAGAAAAAAAACTTTGTTAAAAAGAGAAAACAATAGTAATCATGTTGTTGGTATTAGAATTAGTGTTGTTGTTCTAAGACTACTGTATGTGTAAAGGGGGATAAAGAAATAAAGATTTATGTGATATTCAAATTATGTCATCCATGCTGTTTTGATACCAGGATTCTTGGTGTGGGAAAAAGTGAGTTAAAGGTATAAGATAGACGTTAAGTATCAGTATGAACTCACAATTTATTTTATTGAATTATTGAAAGGAAGGAAGTGAGGAAGAGAAGGGAAAGGAGAGAAAGAAAAAGAGAAGGAAAGAAGGGAGGGAAGAAAGGAAGGGAAAGGAGGAAAGAAGGAAGTAAATAGAAAGAAAATGTATTTCCAGCTCTTTTTACAGAAAGGACTAAATACAAAGCCAACTCAATAACAATGAGCATCCTTAGCACACAGATTGTGGGGTTTGAAATATAATTCTTACTAAAAGGAAACAGAGATCCTTGCAGAAATAGCTAAGTACAGATTTGGAAAAGAAACATACAAAAAGAAATCTGGAACATTTTGTTATACTGGATATCAAGAAAACTGCCAAGAACCACTAGGGTCAACGTCAAAAAAACTCAGGAGCTGACTTGAAGAGACTCCCACTGGCCACGGATGGAACACATCGAGCATCAGTAAGCATAATAACTACAATGGATTGAAACACATCAAATGTGAATTGTCTATCAAATTGTCTGTCGAATTCTCTTGAGCTCATGATGATACTTTAAAAAAAGAAAAGGTCACCAATGGAGGAAGCTAGTAAACCACTCATTATTTTGAAAATTAGGAAATAAAGAAAAAGAATCAAGCAATTATTTTGCCTTTGTTATATAAATTATTCCAGTGGGTAGCCAAATATAGTTGATATGGGATTCTCTTTATAGAGTATTTCAACTAACCTTCCCTTCCCCCTTAGTACTTCCTCTCTCCTTTACCTTTCCCCTCCCTCTCTTTTACACACACACACACACACACACACACACACCACATGCACACATGCATGCACACACACACACACACACACAGTCAGCCTTATTTTAAACCACCAAACAGCCCTATAGATGAGATGAATTGCTTTTGGGACTTCAGCAACTAACCTCATATTCGAATAGGACCACAGTGAAATCAACCTAAACTGTATTGTTATCTACTGTGACTAGAGTGATTTAAATTTCTTTATTGCTTAAATGAAGCTGATCGAGTTAATTTATAATTACCTATAAATGTACTCATTTATTCAACAAATATTTATTTGAATTAATAGCCTGCCTTTAAGGAGTTTATAGACCAATATTATATACAGCCCAGGAGAATCATTGTTAATTTTACTGTCGATTTCAGAAGCCACTTGGAATTATTCTCATACAAATACAGATTTTCAACTATTTATGTATATTATATACATATAAAAATAATTTTGTCAATATGGACTATAAAATAAAAAGTACATATTCCTGCTACATAGTTCAAACAGTGTTATTGTTA
>NW_011888932.1:1966222-1969012 GCF_000151845.1 Pteropus vampyrus | reverse complement strand
AACCTATATAATTTTATCAACCAATGTCACCCCAATAAATTTAATACAATTAATTAGTTAATTAAAAACACACTACATGAAAAAAAAAGAGAAGCAGCTGAGGCTAACCTGCAAGAGACAAATAGCTCAGATGATATCCAGCAGCAGCAGCCAGACACTTGAATTTTATCTTAGATCATCCAGCTCTTGTCCAGTCACCAGATGACTGCAGCTACATGACCAAGAGAAGACCAGGAGAACTGCCTGGCTGAGCCCTACCCTAACTGCTGACACTTAAAATTGTAACCAAATAAAATAGTTGTTTAGCCACTATGTTTGAGGTGATTTTTTATATAGCAATAAATAACTGGCATAACATATCTATTTAAAAAAATTTCAGAACAAGCAAAAAGGTCTTCCTTCCCCTCCAAATTCCTCAGTCCTCACCCTCAGAAACAACAGCCCCCACAATGGGAGCATATCTTACACACTGCTCTGCATCTTGCTTAGAACTTACATCAGCCACATAAGAGGCCTTGGAGCATTGCATTATATAAAAACAGCATAATTTATTTAACCAGACCCCTTTAGGCGGACATTTAGGCAGTTTTGCTTTTTTGTTATTTACAAACATTGAGGCAATAATCATCTTTGCACATATACATCTGTGCATATGTGTGATATCTATAGGAGTTGGGGATGAGGATCAAGGATGGTGCTTCTCCACTCCACTCAGGTCTGTGAAGAGTCCACTCCAACAAACGAGCCCAACAGCCAGAACTAGCCAGGCAGTCCTGCGGGCCACCAGTGCCAGTGAGGGTGATCCCTACTGGAGGCAACTTAGTTTGTTTAGCTTTTGTCTCCCTGCCAAAGTCACTCTTTGTTGTTCTCAATACTGTGTGTTCCTCCTGGTACACTATAGCAGGCTTCTGATCTTTTGCCAAAAGCTACAATTGCCATATTCTTGGACCAGACATCCGCCCAAACTTTCTGACTATGATCACCAATCTCACTGCTGCCTCTCACTGAGGGGAGCCTGGCCCCTGATAAGAGCCACCAAATAGGTGAATACTGATTAAAATAAATAAATAAATAAATAAATAAATAAATAAATAAATAAATAAATAAATAAATAAATAGATAGATAGATAGATAGATAGATAGATAGATAATAATGCCTATCTTTCTTTGCATTATATCCCTAATACTATAGTTTCTTTACTTCTATTTCTCCTCTCCACTCCAGCTCATCCTGTTTGTACTCTCTAGAGCCCCTATTTTGTGTAATTTTCTAGCTTTCACTCCTCACAGTTTTAGAGCAGGCTTGACCATCTCCATAAATCTGACAGGAGGAATAGACTTTTAGAGCAGTGGTCGCCAATCTTTTTGACACCAGGGACCAGTGCTTCTCTGAGAATCTAATTCCTGATGATCTGAGGTGGAGCTGAGGTGGTGATGCTAGCGCTGGGGAGAGGCTGCAAGTACAGATAAAGCTTCGCTGGCTCCCCCGCTGCTCACTTCTGCTGTTCAGCCCAGTTCCTAACAGGCCACAGACCGGTACTGGTCCGCGACCTGAGGATTGGGGACCCCTGCTTTAGAGAACATGATCCTCCTTAACTCTAGTTCAAGGCACACACTAGCACTTCCTTACTAAAGTATCTCAAATGCTCCTTTTAGAAAAGGAGATCCAGTCTAAATTTCCTAAAATAACTGAACTCCCAGTTGTGAGAAGCCCAGTTTTTAATGTATGCAAACACTGCCTCAGGTTGTTGAGGGTGAATGACACCCAGCACATAGGAGCGAGACTTTCCCATGGCCCTTTCTCCTAGACGAAAGTCACCTTCAGTCACATACTCCCAGGTTCTATGCCGCAGCACAACTCTCTTATGTTTTCACTAGTAATGAATTGAACCAAATAAATAATAATGAATTGAACCCATTTACAAAACAAATGAGACTAGAAAGTGATATCGTTTCCTATCCTGACTTGCAGCTGGAAGTGGCCGTTACGTCAAAGTTCCGGTCAGTGATACGTAGGGGGAAATCAGCAGGTAGGGCCCCTGTGAAAGTTTGCCCTCCTGACGAAAAGGATAGATGCAGCATGTTCTGCTATTTTAACACCTATCCCTTCTTCCTGCATTAAATAGGAAAGTCATACCTGGAGCTCTGTCAGCCATCTTACAACCATGATTGATAGTGATGTATTGGTTTTCTATTGCCACATTACCACACACTTAGTGGCTTAAAAACAAATTTATTATAATAAAGGTCCAAATTTTTCCAGCTTTGTATGGCTGCCGGCATTCCTTAGATCATGGCCCCTTCCTCCATCTTCAAAACCAGCAGCATAATATCTGCACATCTGTTTCTCTGACCTCTCTGCTTCTGTCAACACTTTTCTTTCTCTGACTCTGACTTTCCCGCCTCCCTCTTAAAAAGGACCTTGTGATTACATTATGACCACCTGGATAAATTAGGATAATCTCTCTCTCAAAAAAAAAAAAAAAAGATCCTTAGTTAAATCACATCTACAAAATCCCTTCTGCCATGTAAAGTAATGTATTCATAGATTCTGAGTATTTAGGGGGCCTTTTACTCTCTGCCAAAAGTAATATGCATAATGACCAAAAGCTGAGGATGGTGAAACAGAAAGATGGGAGGAGTTCAGGTTCTTGATGACATTATAGATTCACAGCACCAAGCCTGCATTGCCTATCTCTAGGTCATTAAATGTCTTCATTCCTTAACCCACCATTAATCAGCTTTTCATTTCCTTGCAGCTGAACACATTTTACCTGGTACATTGATTTC
>NW_011888932.1:1958311-1965067 GCF_000151845.1 Pteropus vampyrus | reverse complement strand
AGTAACTTGCTCAAAGGCACATGGTAGTGAGTGACAGACCTGGAATTCAATGTTTATCTGAGAGGTCTAGTCCTGATCTGATACATACCCTGCAAATGTGCATGACGGATAAGGTGGAAGGGGACAGCATTGCCACTAGTATCCTACAGAGCCAGGGCTATTCCAGGGAATGCTGAGAACCCAGACAAGATACTTCAATCAAGTTAAAATGAATATCAAGGGTAGGTAGAGAAATACATATGTGACAGAAAGAGGACAGTCTCTTGTAGTTTGCAGTAATAAAGAGGAATTTCAGAACCAGGTACATATTTTATTTCATTTTTAGCATAAATGAGTCCTCATCTGCCCCCTTTGCTCCTTTCCTCATCCCCTATAGTCAATAATTTATAGAAGCCAAGAGCTGGAAAATAGTTTAGAGAGCATCTAGTCAAAACCTCTTCATAACCCAGATGGCGGCCAAGGTCTCGCTGCCCCTTAGACCTAGTGAAATTGACTTAAACACTCACTCCACCTCCTGTGGAAAATCCGGTGCCCTTCCCAACATCTCTGAGAATACCTAGGGCTTATTCCAATGGCAGTTTCTTCTGGCTCCAACTACTTTGTCTTGTAAGTTCTTGGTCTCTGCTCTATATTGTCGCTTCTCTCTCATCTAAGCCCTGTCATTGATTCAAACATGTAATTCAAAACAATTATAGAAAATACATATATTAATCTCCTACATCTCATTTTATACTGAGGAGAAAACTGAGGCTTGAAGAGGTTAAGAGACTTG
Organism: Pteropus vampyrus; assembly: GCF_000151845.1. Taxonomy (NCBI): domain Eukaryota; kingdom Metazoa; phylum Chordata; class Mammalia; order Chiroptera; family Pteropodidae; genus Pteropus; species Pteropus vampyrus. Next base: position 1,964,295 of record NW_011888932.1, on the reverse strand, counting down.
TCTCAAATCACTCAGCTGATGAGGGGCAGGCCTAGACCAAGAAGTCTGGTCTTTTTTTTCCACTTCATTCTGCTCAGTCCTTAGGTACCTTTGTGTAGGGTAGGATGGGGTAAGAAAATTTGGGTGACTGTGCCCAATTTTGGCAAATTAATGCAACTCTACGAGTTTTCCTTAGTCTTTGGTACTCATTAATGAACGTATCTTAATCTGCTCAGGTTGCTATATCAAAATACCACAGGCAGGGTAGCTTAAACAATACTCACAGTACTGGAGGCCAGAATGACCTGATCAATGTCCAGCAGAGTTGGTTTCTGGTGAGAACTTTCTTCCTGGCTTGTAGATGGTCACCTTCTGTATCCTCAAAGACCTTTACCGGGTGCATGGGGTAGGGATTGTGAATTTGTTGCATCACTGTCAGTCTCTTCTTCTAAGGTCACTGGTTTTCTTGGATTAGTCCCCAACCCTATGACCTCATTTAACTTTATCTCCTAAAGACCCTGTCTCTAAAGAGTCATGTTGCAGGTTAGGACTTCAACATAAGAATTTTAGGGAGACACAATTCGGTCCACAGCACAATTGTATTAAAAGTTAGGGGAAAGAAACACTGTCTCATCTTAGAAAACATTTTCACCTTCCTTCCCCCCAACTCTTAGCGAAGTATTAATTATGAAAATAATGAACTCTGGATAAACTCTGAAGTTAACAGGACAAAAGAACTTGCAAATCATCTAACAATTCTTGAGTGTGTACTATGTTCTATGCACTGTTATAAGCACCTTGCATGCATTAACTAATGTTATCTTCACATCAACTTATCAGATGAGTGATGTTTCAATTCCCATTTTGCAGATGAAGAAATGGAAACTGTCCAATATCGCGCAACTAGTAAGGGGCAAAGCTAAGATTCAGACCCAAATAGTCTGGCTCCTGAGCCTGTGCTCTTCACTACAACTCCACATTGTTTATGCTTATTATAGTTATTTCCAATTCCCTATGGTAAACATAGTTATACAAAAATAATTGGAAAATATGAATGAATTATTTTTATGTAGCTTATTCATATAAAGTGCTTAGAACAATAATTTTAATTAAAAAGCAAAAATAGAAGCAATTGAAAATTACAGCCAATTCAATTGAGTAATGCACAAATAAAGCATCTCTCCTAAAAATGTGTGGAGTTCCAGCTATCTGCTTATGTCATATATAATGAGAATTCTGAAATATTGCCAAGTCTTGCCTGTATTGGTATAGAGTACTGAATTAGAGTCCTCAACATACCCTAATAACACTTAGTTTACTTTGTAAATATCAATTATAATTAGAAACAGATGACCTCCAACTAGGATGACTGACTGTTCCAGTTTGCCTGGGACGGTCCCTCTTTTCCAGTCCAGAAAACTTGTATCTCTTCTGCGACCAGAAACAACTGTTTTTATTTTTGTTTTGTTTTGTTTCATCATATCTTTGGTTTTGGTGCTCAAAGCCCAACACTTATTTTGTTTCTTACAGTCTCCCTTTCTTGAGGCAGTGGATAACAAGTCTTAGTTAAAACAGGAGATAGGAGTTAGATTAAAAAAAAAGAAGAAGATTGCATTGATGAGCACAAATATTCACAGAAAGCACAATTCTCCTCTGCTTTCAAATCCCTAAATCCATCTGGAGGAACATTTATCTCAATTCTAGGAACCAGGCTGCCTTAGGGCAGGCCCCAGATACCCTTATCAGGTTTTCCCTGGCTGCTTTTCCTCTTTCCTGCCCAAGGCTAGGAGACTTTATGTAAGTTGGCCAAGTGAGACTCTTTATCTGTTTTTCCAAAATCAATTGCTAGTAACATAAACTTCTTCCCAAATACTTAGGCAAAGAGCCAAGGTTCCTTCAAAAAGCCATCTTTCTCAAAGTATTCTTTTTGCTGTTTCAAAATGTCTGTTTTAAAACTCAAAAACTAAGCAAAGACTTTTTTCTCTATGAATTTCTGCTATAACAAATAATAATAGCTAATATGTATTATATTTTATAATAATTGTAGTGCCTCATAGAATTTTAGTGAGACTTAAATGAGTTAATATGTATTTACTGCCTAACGCAGGTTAGTCCTCTACAAGTGTCTGCTACCCAAGCACTGTTGTAAGCACTTTACATGTATTCCCACAACAACTTTATGAGGTAAGTACTATTGTTATCCTCTTGTTACAGATGAAAACATTAACAGTGAGGTTACACAGGTCACATAGCTAGTGTCAGGGCTGGATTTCAAGCCCAGGCAGTTAGGCTCTAGATTCTATTCACTATGCCAACACTGTTTCCACCTCTCTGAGAGGAAATCAAGGAGTTGCAAGAAATTCCAAGAAAAGAATCAAAGGTTGGCATTTCAAAAGGCTACTGCAACACTCTACTTTGAAATGCATCTGAAAAGTAAGATAAACTGATGGATAGATGAAAAGATGAAAAGCTGGATTAAATATGTGATAGAGCAAGTATATTAAAATATTAATAGCAGAATGGTGTCAGTTTCAAAATTCTTTCAACTTTTCTGTATGCAGTTTTCCACAATAAAATGTTGAATACTCTCCTCCAAATATTACTACAATATATTTGCACCCTAAGAAGAGTCATTCAAGTGATTCTGTGATTTCGTCTTTTTTAAAAATTCTGCCCTATTCAGCACCCCCTTACATATGACAGCACACATTTAATTGTTAAATTGTATAGGATAGACAAAGTGCTATGGGACTCTTAAATAAGAGCGATCACAGTAGACTGGCCTAAAAACCTCAAAGAAGAAGTCTAAAAGTGTCCCCAAGGAATGTCATTATGAGTTCCATTCTTGCAGATTGTCCAAAGTAGAGGAAAGGGGAGAAAAAAGACTAAATTACTATGTTTAGCATAGAAGTTCCCTGTGCTGAGAATCAGTGAATCACTATTTTTAAGGGGGGAAGTTAGAAGCTGAATGCAAATTATTTGCAAATATTTAGATTGTATCCTTGAGCGATTATTATTAATATAATAATAAGAAAAGCTAACATTTGTTGAATGCTTATTATATACCCAAGACTACTCTAAACACTTTACATATATTAACTCATTTAATCCTCTCATCAGGTTTACGAGGGTAGGTAGTGTTATTGTCCCCATTTTACAGATAACATAACTAAAATGCAAAGTTTAAGTAATTTGTACAAAGTAACAAAGCTGATAAAAGATGGAACCAGAATTTGAAATTAGGCAATCTCATTTCCACACCTGTACTCTTAAACACTCCTTTATATTGCCTCTTGTTAGAGTTTCAAGTGATTAATTCATAACCCTTCTCTTTTCCATCTAAATTTAGAACCAATTAAGAAGTAGACACAGGAATCACAGATAAGAAATATTAGCTTTATTTCTAATGAAAGTTAAATTAAATGATGCACAACCAAATGGACTTCCTTGTAGTCGCCGAACTAGTCAGACTTATCTACCCAGTCAAAGGCTGCAATAAACAATTTCAGACCTCAACCACAAGCACAGATCATGTTCTGCAAAGGTCATGGCATGGCAGAGGCTGAAAACCAACATATCTCCTCTCTGCAAGTAGGCAGGTCCAAAAACGTGCAGGAGTGGCTGATCCACAGATGCCCCATTCCTTCGTCCAAATTCACCAATCAGATAAATCATCCTTCCTCCCTCAGGGGAGGCTGGGAGTAGGAGAGAAAGGCTGACATGTCTTCTAATGAAAATTCCTCCCCAATGGAAACATGTTGGGTAAGAAATAAGTATTTTCTCATCTAGTACTTCTTAAATTCAGCTGTATAAGAAGAAAAAATGACTTGACTATATATATATATATATGCACACTTTCACACACACACATGAGTAATGTGAAGGCTTCCCAGAAAATGTATATAACATTTGAAACTGACATACTGCTAGGAGGGCCTGGAGGATAAAAATCTAAGAGGAAGAATGCCTCTCAAAGCAGTATCTGATTGAGATCATCCACGTAAAGCATTAAACACATTTCCTGACATGTGGTATGTGGTCAATTAAACTTCTTAGCTCCTATCCTTATTATTATTGTTGCGATTGTTGTTCTGTACTCAGCTACAATTCACTTTTGGTGTGAAAATACGGAATAAAACTATTTAAATGAATTCCTGGCCAAGTCTTGTCCAGAGGACAGAAACATTTTATACTTTATAACACCATGAATTTTTGCAAAGCACTTTAACATATATTATCTCATTGATTCTAAGAACAGCCCTGGTAAGGCAGATATTATAATGGAAATTACATTTTGTGCAGCAGTTAGATTCTAAAGTAACATGTAAGGTAAAAAATCAAATATGATAAAGATTAATCACAAAATCTCTTAAATTTGTCTTAACAACATATAAGCATACCATCTCTCTATTAATCTATCAACTGATTTTTCCTCCATTGTTGGAACTGGTCAATGCCTCTATGGTTGAACTCTAGATATAATTGCTGGCTTGCATGTAGGTATCATGTTGTACAAAAAATAAGGATGGTGTATTTAAACAGAGATCCCATCCCACCTTCTATAACAAGATGAAGGCATAAAAGGAACTGAGACTAACTGAAATAGCTAACTTCATGCCACCCTTCCTTCATTTCCCCGTGTCTCATGCCCATTGACTGGAATTCATGGCAATTTCACATTTAAATCGTTTTTCTCTATTCTTTCTTTCTCTCCTCTCTCTCTCTCTCTCTCTCTCTCTCTCTCTCTCTCTCTCTCTCTCTCTCTCTCTCTCTCCCTTCTCTCTCTCGTCTCCCACATACACTTGTAAAGTGATATTTAGTTTAATTTGAATAAGCTAAACAGACATGTAATATCTCCACAAGATTATCATAATCTGAGGTTTACAGTTTCAAGTGACTTAGACCATTGTCACCAGGCAGCAAACCTCAATCAGCTGACATCTATTCCACCCTCCTTTAACTATATACTATCATATCCTCCCATTAACCAGAAAGTATAACTGAGGTGGTCTTTAAAAGTTCAGAATTATGTACTAATCAAATCCAATCTTGGTAGATAGCAACTTCCAGTGAAATCTTAGTGTAGATCCAGAAAAATGTTAAAATTAGTCCACCTAGACCAGAGCTCAGCAAAGACATAAGGCACATGTCCTTGTTCTTATGAGTGCTATCATATCTTTAAAGACTATTGTCAAGACCTCTCATCCACAAGACTGAAAAATACTCTGAAAGCGAAAAAGTGATTTACCAAGTGGCACTACAGAGTAAATTGTTTCACATTTGTTAAGTTCCGAGAACACAAAAACGATACCTAGCTCAAACAGATGAAAGGGACGGTGGTTTCAGCAGCTTCATTTTTAAATATGAAATGTGACAACTGTTGGTATATGATATCAGAGAAAAAATAAAAGTAGCCTCATGAAAGTATCACTGCTATAAAATCAGCAAAACTATAAAGTAATAATGGTCACCATTTTTGAACACTTTAAATATATTATCATAGTAAACCTTCACATTATGATCCCCATTTTATAGCTAAGAAGACTGAGATTCAGAGAGACCAAATAACTTTGATCAAGATCACATTTAGGAAATGGCAGAGCCAGAATTTGACCCTAGGATGATTGGATCCAAAGCCTATGTTCTTTTCAGAACATTATTTTATGTCCAAATAATAAACCCTCCCTAGCAAGGAAATCAATTTTGAGAATACAGTACAGCTATCTCTTTCTTACACAGTAAGTTTTTAGCTTTTATAACTTAATAAAGTTTTCTCTCATACTTCATCTCATTTATATAAGAATATTTTAAAGCAACAGATAAATGTGACCCACTAAGTATGTATATTAAATATGCTATACTAGAATGATGTTTCCCTGAGTGGAAGGTAGATTCACTCACAGTTTCTAGTGGGGTTTCTTCAAGTTATTCACTAGGCCCCAAGGGTGGCGGTGATAGAGGGGGTGATTTAGTCCACTATCTTGAACTAGAACATACACTATCAA
>NW_011888932.1:1952308-1958261 GCF_000151845.1 Pteropus vampyrus | reverse complement strand
GATACCTAGCTCAAACAGATGAAAGGGACGGTGGTTTCAGCAGCTTCATTTTTAAATATGAAATGTGACAACTGTTGGTATATGATATCAGAGAAAAAATAAAAGTAGCCTCATGAAAGTATCACTGCTATAAAATCAGCAAAACTATAAAGTAATAATGGTCACCATTTTTGAACACTTTAAATATATTATCATAGTAAACCTTCACATTATGATCCCCATTTTATAGCTAAGAAGACTGAGATTCAGAGAGACCAAATAACTTTGATCAAGATCACATTTAGGAAATGGCAGAGCCAGAATTTGACCCTAGGATGATTGGATCCAAAGCCTATGTTCTTTTCAGAACATTATTTTGTGTCCAAATAATAAACCCTCCCTAGCAAGGAAATCAATTTTGAGAATACAGTACAGCTATCTCTTTCTTACACAGTAAGTTTTTAGCTTTTATAACTTAATAAAGTTTTCTCTCATACTTCATCTCATTTATATAAGAATATTTTAAAGCAACAGATAAATGTGACCCACTAAGTATGTATATTAAATATGCTATACTAGAATGATGTTTCCCTGAGTGGAAGGTAGATTCACTCACAGTTTCTAGTGGGGTTTCTTCAAGTTATTCACTAGGCCCCAAGGGTGGCGGTGATAGAGGGGGTGATTTAGTCCACTATCTTGAACTAGAACATACACTATCAATACCAAAGTAAAAGAGGCATCAAACTGCTGGAGGTTTGAATGACAGATGTCTTGGAATAACAGAGATCTTAAATCAAGATGGAAGTGAAATTAAGTTTTTTTAAAAATCTCTAAATTTTTAAAGTTTCTCGGAAAGATCTGTTGGGTAAAATTTTGACATGATTAGTTATAATACTGTAATTCCTCTCTTTCCTTTCTTTCTCAGCCAAATTTTTAGTAGTGGTCTTTACATGGGCAAATATAGAGTCCATCAGATATTTCCAAGTTTAATGTCAAAACTAGGAGTAGAAATTAGTCTTGTCTTTCAATCCAATCTATTAAACTCTTGCACTATATTCCCTCCAGCAACAAGAGCAACTTTATCATACAGTCATAATTTCTGATGTATGCGGAAAGGTGATGCCGTTGAAGTACCATCAATAAGGCAGATATTTCACAGTGGTTGTGATTAATTTGTGCTGATCTTGATACCACCTTGATCTTGAAACCAACATTTACATTTGCAAAATGGTAGAATTTGAGAGATAGTTTACTGGTATAATCTGTAACAATGACAAAGAAAGAAGCTAACTGGGCTGTGTAAAGACTAAATCAATAGGGACAACATGAACTAGATATAAATTTGCAAAAATAACACATTAAGTGTATAAAGCTAAAGAGCATATTATCTTGATCCCAATTGGAGGACAATGGCCAAATAATCTGAGATTTTCCTTCCCTTTTTCTTCTTCTCTATATTCAATAGTAGACTCTACATGAATATTTTTCAGAGAAGACATCCAAGCTCCTAGTTTTATATGGTGAATGATTTGGATGATTGACAGGTAAGGGGTAACTTTTATACCCATGGTTACGGCAGTGAAAGAGATATTAAATGATTTGTTTAACTTTTTAAAAATGCTTTTTGTTGTTGTTTGTTAAAAAAAAAACAAAACACGAGAATCTAAACACCATTCTACAAGACTTTTACTACCAGTGTAGTCTAAGCCCAACCCTAGGGGAGGTGGTAAGCAAGGAGTGCTCCCCATGTGAGGCACAGAGCAAGGCCCATGGAGTGCCCTGGAACATGTTTACTTCATACAGAATCCTGATGCAGTCTCAAAACTTTAGCTTTTGTTCAGTTTTTCCCACAAACGGTTGTTTTAATGTAGAAGCCAGACCGCAGTGAACTCTTGGTGTTTCTAGATAAAGAAACACATACTATTATGATCATCTTTAATACTAAAATCTAAGCAGATGACTCTAAAATTCTCTATACTTTACCAAGGAAATAAAAAGTTTCTATAAAAGAAAGACACTCTTGCAAATAAAGATGCCCTCAGTACAATGGATTGTTTTGTGAAGTAGTGATTCCTCTTCTACTGGAAGAACTGAAGCAGAGGCTGGCTGAAGGAGGTACTCTAGAGGAGTTTTCTCCATGAGGTGGGAGGTGGAACTGACTGCTGATATTTGGTTTAGGAAAAGGAGTTTTCAATTAATTTCACAATGGCAAAGAAAACATCCCAGAAAATCCAATTACATTATGAACGTTGACGTGTCTTATACTTTTTAGATCTCTAATAAATGCTTTTTAAATTCCTTCACTTAAAAAAATTAACATGGTGTTTATAAAAGCATATATTATAAAGAAAGGGACTGAAGAAAAGAAATGGGAAGAAAACTGTCCCCCAAACTCTTGAGAAAGACCTAATCTGATCAACTAACAGACTTCAAGATTCCTCATCCCCACTTCCATGGTTTTACCTTCTCATTTGTTAGACAAGTAATTTTGATCGTCCTCTTTGTGCACAGCAGAAATGCTTGCATCAGGCATTGATGACAACGGATCGTTAGCTGGTACGTGGGCTCCAAGAAGGCGCAACTAAACTGAGCTGGGAAGCTCAGGAAGGCTTCCCGGAGGAGGCGCTGCCTCCCAGGAGGAGCTTGAGAGCAAAGAGAAAATTTAGGGGATGGGATTGTTCCGGCGCTGACAGCAAAGCTCCTTGCGATCCACTGCATGCTCCCCTAGCAGAACAGGGTAAAGGGCAAAATGCGTTGTTGATCTTTTGGAGAAAACCGAGTCTCGCTTACCATCTGTGGAGAGCATGGTGGAAGGGACGGAGGTAGGAAAAGAACCCAAGCTCCCTTCTTCAGTAAGACATGCAGCTCCAGTTGCCGGATCCCGGGAGGGAACACTCCAAATGCTGTGTCCACTGAAGCGGGAGCTGTCGGGGCCGGGATGGCGGACAGGATAGTATGCCTTGCTGCGCGTTGGCGGCCGGGCGAACGGGCCCGGGTTTGGGACACTCCCGTCGGTCCGCCACCCTGGTCGAATCTCTAGAGTCCTCACGACCCTCCTTAAGACTAGTCAGGGCTGGGGCCTACCTAGAGGGTTGTAAACTTGTCCCTGGTTCCCAGAGATCCTAGGTTCGCACGGCAGGGGATTGGTTTCGCGTCAAGAGCTTGGGTAGAGCGGGCAAGTGGGGAGTTGCTGGAGAAAGCCGGGAGGAGAGTTTCCACTGCGCCCCCCCCAACCCCCTAACCCTGTAGCGGATGCCTTTTACGCATGTGTGTATCCTCCCTAATTAATTCAAATTCTCTTCCCCCTTCCCTCCTTCCAGGCAAGGGAAGCTGGAGTCACGCCAGGCCCTCGTGGCTGGTGCAAAGATGGTTAAGAGGGGCCTGGCGACACCCGAGCGCTGTGGTGGGGCCGCTGACTCGTGGGGTGAGGGGAGCTTCGGACCTGGAGTTCCCGCCTTCTTTCTTCCTCTCCTAAATCACGCCGCAAGAAGGGGATCGAGCCGTGGGCCCCCACAGAATCGCCCAAAGTTGGGCCAGTGGGGCGGTGTCATCAGGCTGGGGGGCGGGGGGGGGGAGGGGGCGGTGAGGGTGGGGTGGCTGCGGGGTCTCGGCGCCAAAAGACTGTCCAGGGGCTACGTCTTCGCCTTTCATGGGGCTGAGTCTCGCTCCGCCTAGCGCTCCTCTGTGTTTGTCTTATTTCTTCTCTTTACTAGTCCCAACCTTCCTTGACCCACCGTTTGCTTTTTTCCTTCTTGGGTGGAGAACAATTTTTCCTCCTCTGAGTATTTCCATAGCTAACACGTGGGCTGCTGAGTAACCCTGAGGAAGTCACGGAACCTTCTGGGCCTATGTGAAAAGAGGGAGAGGGTGTTCTCTAGGATTGGTTTTCTGAAAATGCCTCTGAAATTCGGCTTCTGGGGACTCAGATAAGGGAATGAAGGAGTTCCCTCTTCATCCCCAACTCGCCAATGACAGGACAGGGCTGTGTGCATAAGCCCAAAATCATCTGGAAAAGAAGGGTTTTGGTATGAGTTTTATGTTAAGATGGGGAAAGGACCTAATTTAATTCTTATTTTGAAAAATCCTGATGTAAGATACCCCGTCGGGAAATAAAAATAAGATGATAATACTTTCTTACGACCCATCATCTGATTTTGCAACATTTCAAATTTCGTTCTGTGCTCCTGCCCTTCTTGGCTGGTTTTGGCCCCAGAGAGCAAAGAATGGCTTGCACATTCCTAAGAGGGCAAGAGAAGGAGGTGGTGATGGTTAAGGGAGAAGTTGGCTCTGGTTGTAACTGTCAACTGTTGGAGGGAGTCAAAGGGAGGGTGGTCTTTTCCGCGGTTTTGGAATCTCGTTACCTTTAATTCGTCCGGGAGGCTGCGTGGTGCGCTAATGGGCATCTGTCAGCGGAGGGCTCAGGTTTCCCCACTTGCCTCGGATAGTGGAAGCAAAGGGGCAAACAGCAAAGAAGACTGCTCGGCCAGATAGAAGTGTAGGCTGAGAGAAAGTGGCACCACGGCTTCTAAGCAGGCCCAGGGCGTGGTCGAAGGGCTCAGGAGCAGGAGGAGGCTCTACCTTTTAAAAGCCCCCTCTGACCAGCCTCTTTTGCTTCACCTTTTCAGGTGGAAGGGGGCTGGAACAGGTTCTGTGACCCCTCTTAGAAAAACCCACTTTTTACACCTAAAATCGAATTGTACAAAACGAAGCCAAACCCTGCAGGTGTTTGAACAGAGTTGATTCTCTGTCCAGAGCCATTAATTTTTTTTTCCTTACCTGTTTTTAGATTTTTACAGTTTATAAAATATTTTCACTGACACCAACTTACCCAATCCCGCAAGCAGCAGACAGACTCCCCATTCTCATTGTAGAGGCAAAGAAACCAAGCAGTTTGTCCAAGGTCACAGTCAGGAAATACCTAATTCCTGATTGGGATTCCCTCTGCAAGGCTTCTCTCTTTCCACGGCTTCCTGTCATCGCCTCCTATGAAACAGAAAGACAGACAGACACAAGCACACACACACCCATGACTCAGTCTGGGCACTCTGAAAATGCCCTTCCAACCTCCTCACCCACAGCCCAGAGAGAGAGAATCCACTCACTAATTTATGCTGCAGTTTGCCAGACACTGGTAGGGGCCAATAGACACATGGTTCTGGTTTTCTGTCAAATCACATTCTCCTCAGGACAGTTCTTCAAGGAACTCAGGTTAAATATTCCTCACCGCCCCCTCACACACACCAGCCATTCATGTTCCCCTCATCCCGACTCTTCCTATAAACCACGTAAAATAAATAACCTCTCAAATATAACTCTTAATTGCTTCCAAGTCGATGTTTTCTCATTACTAAACTTTATTGCTTCCCAATCTTTAGGACAAACTCCCTCTCTGGGACTCTGTCCCTTCCAGGACAGAGGGCAAGGAAAGTAGGTTCTCCGAGATTCGACCCGGGTGTCCCAGGCCGTGGGGGATGAGCAAGGGTGTCAGCGTGCTCAGAGTCTGAGAGGCAGGGAGAGGCCTTTGAGGGCGGGAGCTGGACTCGCGGAGACAAATGGGGAAGTTTTCCATCTGCTCGTCGCCCCCTGCAGGACACGTGCGCCAACGCAGCGAGAGCCCTGCATAACCGATGCATGTATTTTGCTTGTTCGCATTTTCCTGGACCCCGGGATCCGCTCTCCAATCTCCGACGGACTGAGTGCGGGGGCCCTACTCAGGGACTCCGCCCTGGGGATGTTCTAAAGATCACAGGCCTCGGAACTGGATTGACTTTCTAGAAAGGAGGGTTGCAGGAAGTGGAAACCAGTTTAAATTCCTGTGTAGCCAAAAGCTAAAATCCTTCCCATAAAAATCAACCCGCTTCCCCTTTTTGTTACAAATAAATCTGCCTAAGTGGGATAAATCGCGGATATCAGCCGTGTTGCCCCTAAATCTCAATGTAAGAGGCGATTTCAGTGCCTTTCGTCGCTGGTGCCC
>NW_011888932.1:1949796-1952258 GCF_000151845.1 Pteropus vampyrus | reverse complement strand
TGAGGGCGGGAGCTGGACTCGCGGAGACAAATGGGGAAGTTTTCCATCTGCTCGTCGCCCCCTGCAGGACACGTGCGCCAACGCAGCGAGAGCCCTGCATAACCGATGCATGTATTTTGCTTGTTCGCATTTTCCTGGACCCCGGGATCCGCTCTCCAATCTCCGACGGACTGAGTGCGGGGGCCCTACTCAGGGACTCCGCCCTGGGGATGTTCTAAAGATCACAGGCCTCGGAACTGGATTGACTTTCTAGAAAGGAGGGTTGCAGGAAGTGGAAACCAGTTTAAATTCCTGTGTAGCCAAAAGCTAAAATCCTTCCCATAAAAATCAACCCGCTTCCCCTTTTTGTTACAAATAAATCTGCCTAAGTGGGATAAATCGCGGATATCAGCCGTGTTGCCCCTAAATCTCAATGTAAGAGGCGATTTCAGTGCCTTTCGTCGCTGGTGCCCGCGTTCGGTCACATCAAATGTGAATTCCAAGCCTTCCCCCACCAAGTGCTTGCGTTCATTATATATGGTATTTGCATTTTCCCTTCTGCTCTAAACCTTCGTGGTTTAACAAGCTTAAACCGAAAAGAGCTTTTCAGAGACGTACATCTAGGCCTATCTCCCAGACATCTGACAAGACTTTTAACAGCCGCTGGCCGATTTGAAGTCTGGATCTGAAGTCTCCTACCCTCCAAGAAATAAAGGAAGGGTATCATCTCCAAGCTAGTTCAAGGTTAAGAAGTGGCTGGAAGTTGCCCGCGGTTCTCTCCTCTACACCCCACCGCCTAAGGCATCGCTGGAAAAAGCCCTACGGATCTCAAGCGGCGGCTTGTGGCTGAGTGTCAAGCTGCGGGCGCAGGCTCGGCCGGTATTGCTGCTATGCGCGGAAATATGAGCGAGTAATTTTATAAGTAACAAAGGATCAGGGATGGAATGAGGCCCCTGTTATCCAATGTCATTTAGAAGCCTTGGATCAGCAGCTTCTTGAGGCTAAAAGTGAATGCAAGAAGCCCTGCCTTTCCCTTTTCCCAGGGGTGTCAGCTATATTTAGAAATAACCTCTATGTGTTTGCACAAATCATGTACCATTTGCTGTTTGTGTAAAAACCGATTAGCCAGACACAACTGTGAAACAACTTGTTACTTTTATAGCTGCGACACAAAAACAAATTTAGATCCGTTTAGTTTTCCTTGTAAAAGGAGATTCGAAGGGATCCGCCGGGAGACTGGTCCATAATCTCTTCTCCGTGAAGGTTACCGTTGCTCCTCTCGGCTGCGGTTGATTATCAGGTTCTTGTTTATCAAGTTGAACAAACTCACGCCCAGCAGCCTGTTTTATTTTAGGACCCTGTTCCAGAAGGAATGTTTACTCAGACACAATGTTTACTGTTTACCCGGAAAACAGATTCGGTATTTGTGGGGAAAGGTCTTGCAAAGCGACTCCTTAGTTCGCGCGGACAGCAGAGAAATAAGACTCGGATCCGAAGCCGGGAGGCAACTCCGCGACCAGGAGGCAAGGTGGACGCCAGCGCGAAGGGACGAAGGCAGCGCTACTAACAAGACGCACTTAGGGCCGAGCTGACAGTACTGCTACCCGCTCCAGCTTTAAAAGCGATTTCGCATAAGTAATTGTAATAGCTGAATTAATTACAAAGTAATTAGAATCGTTGCCGTTTGAGGATATGTTAGTGTGGTGGAAACCGGCTTCCGGCGTCTAGATGTTTCATTTGTACGTTAATACTTTTAAGGTTGCAACAGCTGAAATGCTCATTAAAAATAATCTACGAGGACATCTCCCCATTACTGCCCTATGATCTCGCATTTCACAGTAATCTAGCCTAAGATATACATACTTTTTTTAAGTAAAAAGAAAAAAAAGTGTGTGTGTGTGGGGGGTGAGCACCTGTTTTTAAGAGGGTATTAGGCCACTCACTATTTCTTGGCCTTCATAAAGACTGCGGGTTGGAGGAAGGGGAGGCATCCACAGGAATTCTTCAGAGATTGAAATTATGTTGTGGATTGATTATTGCCATAGAAAAGAGGTATCTTATTTGAAAATATTATGAAAAAATAAAACAACTATGTATTATCTATTGGGCTAATGCAATTCCACTGAAAAATTTTAAATGCCATAACATGATCGACTAGGTTTATTTACCACTCCCACTTAAGGAATGAAAATAATTTCAAAAACCAAAGATTTGCTAAAATGAGGGATATGTTTGGAATTTATATTCTTTTGAAAGGACAATTGAAATGACTAAGAACTCGCATTTGGGAAATTTTCATTGTGTACAATATAAGGTGTTTTTTTTTAATTAAGATTTTACTGTTGTTTAGACTGGTTTTTTTAATGGCAGCTTATTTTATTACAGAAATATCTGGTCATTTAGATTTAATGGATTGATATGAACAAGATCATTGTTTGCATCCCACTTTTATGTGAAAACTAAAAGAAAAATACTAAATACGA
>NW_011888932.1:1947193-1949746 GCF_000151845.1 Pteropus vampyrus | reverse complement strand
GGGAGACTGGTCCATAATCTCTTCTCCGTGAAGGTTACCGTTGCTCCTCTCGGCTGCGGTTGATTATCAGGTTCTTGTTTATCAAGTTGAACAAACTCACGCCCAGCAGCCTGTTTTATTTTAGGACCCTGTTCCAGAAGGAATGTTTACTCAGACACAATGTTTACTGTTTATCCGGAAAACAGATTCGGTATTTGTGGGGAAAGGTCTTGCAAAGCGACTCCTTAGTTCGCGCGGACAGCAGAGAAATAAGACTCGGATCCGAAGCCGGGAGGCAACTCCGCGACCAGGAGGCAAGGTGGACGCCAGCGCGAAGGGACGAAGGCAGCGCTACTAACAAGACGCACTTAGGGCCGAGCTGACAGTACTGCTACCCGCTCCAGCTTTAAAAGCGATTTCGCATAAGTAATTGTAATAGCTGAATTAATTACAAAGTAATTAGAATCGTTGCCGTTTGAGGATATGTTAGTGTGGTGGAAACCGGCTTCCGGCGTCTAGATGTTTCATTTGTACGTTAATACTTTTAAGGTTGCAACAGCTGAAATGCTCATTAAAAATAATCTACGAGGACATCTCCCCATTACTGCCCTATGATCTCGCATTTCACAGTAATCTAGCCTAAGATATACATACTTTTTTTAAGTAAAAAGAAAAAAAAGTGTGTGTGTGTGGGGGGTGAGCACCTGTTTTTAAGAGGGTATTAGGCCACTCACTATTTCTTGGCCTTCATAAAGACTGCGGGTTGGAGGAAGGGGAGGCATCCACAGGAATTCTTCAGAGATTGAAATTATGTTGTGGATTGATTATTGCCATAGAAAAGAGGTATCTTATTTGAAAATATTATGAAAAAATAAAACAACTATGTATTATCTATTGGGCTAATGCAATTCCACTGAAAAATTTTAAATGCCATAACATGATCGACTAGGTTTATTTACCACTCCCACTTAAGGAATGAAAATAATTTCAAAAACCAAAGATTTGCTAAAATGAGGGATATGTTTGGAATTTATATTCTTTTGAAAGGACAATTGAAATGACTAAGAACTCGCATTTGGGAAATTTTCATTGTGTACAATATAAGGTGTTTTTTTTTAATTAAGATTTTACTGTTGTTTAGACTGGTTTTTTTAATGGCAGCTTATTTTATTACAGAAATATCTGGTCATTTAGATTTAATGGATTGATATGAACAAGATCATTGTTTGCATCCCACTTTTATGTGAAAACTAAAAGAAAAATACTAAATACGATTTAAATTAGGCATTTTCCTTTTATCAACTAAATTTTCCTTACAATCAAATTATCAATTAGTAAAATTTGAAAAGGTCATTACTTGAAACTCTTCGAATTTCTGGGAAAGATGAAATGCAAAAAATACTATTTTAAAATCTTATTTATCTCAGACACCTAAATGAAACACTACGCTGAGCATTTTAAAAATTTATTTACAAAGTTGTGTACAACACGATGGAATAACATTTAGAATACCATATATATTCATTCAGATATAAACAGACTTATAATAGAATGACACTTCTCGCCTTTTGAAAATTTTTTTTATATTTAAAATCTCCCAACGTCTCTATACATTTATTTCTCACATAAAACTGGAGAGTGAACCTTCAAAAAAAATGAAAGTTCAGAGCTCTAAATCTACGGAATTTGTTTTTTTTTCCTTAAAAAAATAAAAACCCCAAAAGGAAAGTCAATAATTTTTATACAAATATGTACAAAGAATCCCCCCCCCATCCCCACGGTACTGAGAGCAGACGCCGTCAGGGTAATTTTTGGAAAATTAGGTTTTCGATTTTACCTGTACGGAAAGCTATTCCCGGGCGGGCGCGCGGTGAGAATTCGCTCCGCCAGCCTAGGTGTGCCCGAGAGGTCGGTGTTGAGGGGTTGGGGGGAGGAAATGGAGGAGAGGCTGAGTCCGGGATTGGGCAGGGGGGCCGAGACCGGGGAGGAGCACCCAACATGGAAGTGCAGCCGCCGCCCGGGGCCGCCACCGGGCCCTGTGTCCCGGCCACCGGCGCGTCCCTATTGAGCGGGCCACTTGGCTTGCGCTGCGGCGGCAGCAGCTGCGGCGGCTGAGGCTGCAGGCTGCAGGAACTGTCCAGAGAGAGGCACGCTCAGGATGGGCGCGATGGTGGCCGTCGTCCGGCTCAGCGACAGTGGCTGGTGCGTGGCCATAAGCGCTGCCGATTGCACGGTCCCCGGCGGCCGCAGGAAAGACTGAGCTGCGCCACCGCTCCCACCGCCCCCAGTGCCCCCAGTTACCCCGGCGCCCCCAGCGCCCGCCGCCGATCCCCCAGGCGCCGCAGGCCCCCCGCCGATGATGTTCTCGATGCTGAACGACGGCCGCGCGCTCGGCTCGGACTTGATGAGCGACGCGGTGGTGCCCGCAGCTCCCGCCGTGCCCGCGGCGGCCGCGGCGGCGCCCAGGCTATTGAGCTGCAGCTGCAGGCCGGGGCCAAGCTGAGAGCCGAAGGCGGCCGCTTTGCGGCCCAGCTCGCCCGAGGGCAGTAGCGGCACGGCGGGCGGCAGTACGGG
>NW_011888932.1:1935191-1946763 GCF_000151845.1 Pteropus vampyrus | reverse complement strand
CGCTCCCGCCGCCCTCCTCGCCGCCAACGCCTCCCTTGCAGCCGTCGGCCTCGGACGCGCCCACCTCGCCCCCTGGCCCGGCCCCGGCTCCAGCCGCCTCCTTGGGCAATGCCAGGGGTTGCTGGTGCGGCGGCTGAGACGGCCCATGGTGGGGTGCGGCCGGCGTCACCTCGTCCGCCTCGTCCAGGCGCAGCTCCGGAGGCCCTGCGGGGCTATCGCATCCCGCGTCGCTGTCCTTCTCCTCCAGCCCGTCGTCGCCTTCGCCCACCACATCGATGTCCACGTCCTCGGCCGTCAGCACCGTCTGGCCGGACATGTCGCTGGCGCTGCCGCCGCCGGAGAGGGTCATTCCTCCTCGGGGTTGGTGGAGGCAGCGGGGAAGGAGCCGCGGACGATTGGGGTCGTCAAGAGCTGCCGCCGAGCCCAGGGAAACGGGGTTTGGACGTCCCCGAAAGTTGGGGTGCTTGGAGAGGGGAGAGGGCGAATGTGGCTCGGGGCCCTCCCGGCTTAGCTCACACTCAGCGGCCCGGCATCGCGCGGCGAGGGCGCTGCGGTCCGCCCCCCGCGGACGCCCTCCGCAAACTCCTGCTGTCCCCGGCGCTCGGTACTAGGCGCTCGCTGCCACTCCGGGCCCCGGCGGCTTCTCCACGCCGCGCCCCCTCACTTCCCGTGCCTTCCACGGCCTCTGGGCCGGGTGTGGGGAGCAGGATCTGTGCAGGCGGGCGCAGGACACCAGGCGCCGAGCTGCTCGGGAGGGCGCGGACAGGGGCAACGAGGGGAGGGGGTGTCAGGGACGCCGAAGCCCCAGTAGTCGAAAGTCCCGTTTTAAGGACTGGCCTGATAGATTACTTTCTACTTAAAGATCCAGCGGGAGGCGGGGCCACGTGACCGCGCGTGACGTCAGGGCAGCCGCCGAGCCGGCCAAACTCAAGTTGGTTCAGCGAATTGTCAACAAAGGGACGAGGGACCCGCAACTCCGCGCCGCACCGGGCGCCAGCGTCTCGCGGGCCCCGAGGGCGCCCTGGACTGCCCGGGGACCTCAGCCTAGGCTAGAGCCCAGCGCGGGGGTCGAGGGAGCCTGTGGGCGTGAGTGCGCGAGAGTGGGTGTGAACGAGTGAGGGCGTGGGTCTGGGAGTGTCCGCGGGACCTGGCGGCTTTTGCTGCCCTGCCATCCCCGCCCCTTTTCCCTTGCCTCTTCTCTTCTACCAACACTCCTTGGGCAAGGAATGGGCAACATAGAACGAGATTCTCATTCCACTTTTTTAAAAAGAAAAACTTAGTCTGTTTTTGTTTTTGATTTCTTTTTAGCTTTAAAGAGTAAGGGCTGAACACCAGGCTCCGTTTTGCTAATTAGACTTCAGACCCCCCCTCCTGCCTCTGCTCATTCGGCGGAAACATCTACTGAGGAAATGCTCTCGCCCGCCCCTCAAAGCCAGTTCTCCGGGGTCCTGCCTTCGCTCTATGTGGGTGTATGTATATGTGTGTGTGTGTGTGTGTGTGTGTATATATATATATATATATATATATACACATATATATACAATTCCTCCCCCCCCCCCCGCGGGGCTAGAACAGCATCAGCTGGGGTTCCCCAAGGTCAGAAAATGGCTATCGATTTATCTATTAGAATAGTTGCCGAGAGAAATAAAAACGACGTAAAATAACAGGGAACCTATAAATAAAGAAGCCATAACTTAGCTGCTCCGCGTAGTTAAACGACTTAGCATGTGAAAAAGTCGGAAATGTGCTGGGGAAGGAACCGGGATTGGCCGCGGCCTGGGTAAGTCGAGTGGGGCAGGGAAGAGGCTTTGGGCCTTTAGACTAGACGCTGCGCCCGGGAGGCCAAACAACGCTGGGAGCTGGCGGTGTGACTTCCCCGGCGGCGCGGCCGACTCCTGGGAGCGGGGACGGCCTGGGGGCATGCCGGCGTGCTAGGCTCTCAGTTGCTAACTAACGTAGATTCTTCTCTTCCAAGACTTAGATAAACCCTCCAAGATTTAACTTCCTGGGAAACCAGCAGCAGAGCGGGTGGAGGAGGCGAGGATGCGGCCAGTGCACACCGAGTTTCCCTGGCAAGGAAAGTCAGTAATGGTAGGAAAGACTGGGAATTTAACTGGGTTTGGGAGGGCGGGCCGCAAACCGACCCCCAGTGTGTGGCATTACTGGGGCGCGTAGACCTCGCACCCCCGAATACCGCACCTGACCGGGTGAATCCGCGATGTGCCACCCCTAACGCAGTTTTAGGCCTCCTCATAGCAAGCCGCAAGCGCCTGCCGGGTGTGGCGGGCTCCAGGAAACCAAACCCAGTCTGTCCGCGGAGGCCTGGGAGGGAATATGCCGGCCTCACCAGAGCTAAGAGCACTAGGTGAGGAGGTCCGAAAAGAAATAATTGGTGAAGTATTTACAGAAGACACTAGCAAACTGATTTAATTCCCGGTAGACCCTGGTGCTTCTGATTCCTTCAGTCTGTATTTCTGTCACCTGCGAACCCCTCTTTCCTTGGCCCAGACACTTCAGAAATAAATAATAAATAAACAAATAAACCCCAGATCCGTAAACTTACTTCATTATAGGCAGTGAGACACACAGATTAACTTTCATCTCCATTGGATGGTTTCCTAGATAGGTATAACTGCTAGCCCATTGGATCCCCACTAAGCAGGACGTTCCAGATTGGGGATGTGGAGTTGGGGCAGTGACTCCACCCTGAAACGCCCTCGAAATTCCAAGATTTTTCTGTATCTAAATGACCCCCCGGTTGCACCTGACCCTAAAATGCTTCTGAGTTGATTTCCGCAGCTGCACCGCTTTGTGGCCCGCAGGCTCCGAACCGCTTACAAAGCTATCTAGACTGCCTCCCGCGAAACCCACCAGAGCTCAGAGCTGGCGGTCCACTTCGCCCAGCTGCAGAGGTCGCGGCAGCAATTGCCAGAGAAACCCAGTCATTACAAAAGGAGGGTCGGAAGGACAGAAAAAGAAACCAAAATTTACAAATTCAGAAATTCCTTTTGCTCAGCTTCGGTTGTCCAACCCCAGAGGCAGGCGCGGGCCGCAGCACGAGCCACACAGGCTGGGCAGGCGAGTCGCAGTGCACGTGTGAATGTGTGAGTGCGCGCGCGCGCACCGGCGCGCGCATGGGAGGGTGGCGGCTCCAGGGGCCGCCCTCCGCAGTCTTCTTGAAATAGCCTCTAAATGAGTCTAATTTCGATTATGCTGCCCACCAAGGCTAGTTCTCAGCACTCCCTCGGCGCCGATGGTCCCTGCCGCTCATCCTCCCCGGGCCAAGATCTGGTCTGATCCGTCCATTCCCCAATGTCTTATTGGAACCTCCCTGGGGTAAAGGGTGGGGGATGAACAACTCCCAGCCGCCAGTTCCATTTGTTGCGCTTTTTTCTTTCGACACAATAAAAGTCAAATTAATTGATTCATACCATTAATTACGGCGCGTAGCGTGAAAAGCAACGCTTCCCCTCGGTTAGAGATCTATTGTGCTAATCTCTTGTTCAATCAGTGTTACCATCTGACGCTGGGTCTGGCCCTTACAGAAACTTTTCGACTCGATTAGCTAAATGATGAGACGTGCAGGACCTACTGGCTGCGGCCTCGACGTCTGGCGCTCGCGCCGGCCCATCCGCTTAATATCGATTTCCAGTGCAGGCAGCGGATTTTCCTCTTACCGCTCTCTGCTGGGTAACCCGCCGCGGCTTTCCTCATTCAGAGCAACAGAAGGGCCAGCGCATCCTTCCGGGGCGGGAAGGAGGCAAAGCAGAAGTTCAGGTGGGAAGAGGGAAGGTTCCCGCTGCCCTCGCCGCGGGACTCCACCTGGGCGGAAGGGCCCGAGTGGGAGCCGATGGTGCAGGGGCCTGTCCCACGCCGACTAGATTCCAGGCTAAATAAATCCTGTTTGCTGAATAATTGCACGTTGCAGCTAAAAGCCCACAAGTCGTCAGTTACCGCCAAACTTTCAGCAGAGAGAGATGGAAGGAGACAGATGCAGAAAGTGACACGTTAGTGGGGGGAAGAAAAATGTGATAGAGGGAACGGAAATATTGGGGGGAGAAGAAAAGTGAAATATGGATAAATATTTTCTGATTCTCAGAGGGTTACTGCAGGAGAGAGAAAGAGGGAGTACATATATATACTATGAGTGAGAGTGACTACTTGGGTCACAACGAGCAAACTTCCCAGGACAGATTTAAAGAAGATGGAAGCCAGCTGTCTCACCTGTTCAAATGTTTGAAACGTTTCAGCCCAAAGCGAATGGAATGAGTCTCTCTCCGTTTCTCCTAGGGCGGGCAGAGTCGGTGGTACCCAGCTGGGGAAGCCGCTGGGACAGAGGCGTCAGGGGTGAAGGTTGGTGATGGTGGTGTACAGGACCGAGGTTCTAGCAACGGGAAGCAAGAAAAGTGAAGTCCTGATCGATTGGAAGGAAATTGAGACGTCTCTGGGGAGGGGAGATTTAGTGTGTGCTTTCTGGGGATGGGGGGTTGTGAGATGGGGGTAGGGGAGAGAAATGGATGGAATAGTTTATGACGGTGAAAGAGAAATTAATTACAACTTAATCTGTGTTCTTAAATGGTCAACATGGGAGGAGGGGTACTGCCAGAGTGTGCGGAGGAAGGCGAGAATAGTCCAGTCACCCCTCGGCAAGCCGCAGCAAACCCAGATGCCCTCTTCCTCCTCCTTTAAGTCAGAGACTGCCAATGGCTTGAATAAATCGTTGGCCCGAAGTGAAATAGAATAATGACGGCATCCAGGTGCATTTTTCTTAGAATCGGGGGAGATGGGACCAGGTTCTGCGCTTTAATGGGCACATTTTCAATCGAGAGCAGCCACCGTCTACTTCGGAGGAAACCAAATGTGGGTGGAACCCATTGGGAATATACCCTTCCTTCCCTCCTCTCCAGCCACCAAGAACCAAAGCCGGCTCCCTCTTGACAATCGTCATAGATGTGTTAAACTATTGTCAGCCTCAGCTGTATGGCCGGCACCGAGGGAGGTGGGAAGGGCTGAGATAATACCTGGGTCTCCAACCCACCCAGATGATTTCCGTTTTCAAGTGGATAGGATTTTCAATTCACTTCCCACCACCCTGTGTAACTCTCCAGATCTCTTCGGGGTAGGGGGAAATAAAGGCTAATTTAATGTTCTTGTTTGGATTTGCATCTCAAAACTCCATTTATTTTCAAGGTGTCTGCCATTCAGGGCCCATGCCAAGGAGTGCCTGTAAATGGCGAGATGCCAAAAGGAAAGGAGGAGAGAGAGAGTATGGCTTCGAATTTATTTATATTGGAAATGTATAAACATCCATTCTGTAAAAGGCAACACGTTTAATTAACGATGAGAGAGCAGTTAGGGGCAGAAAGCTAGTAAAATTGTGTGATAAATTTATAGCATTGTTAGCGTGCTTTTAATTATGGCTATTACGTTAATTATTTCACATTAGCATGGAGTTATCAGCAGCATGTCAGCTTTAATCAAAACGATCTTTTCTCTCGAAAATTGTTCTTTTCATTCGCGAGGAGAAAGGTCTTGGGCAAGATCGGGGCTTAAAAATGACTTGGCATTGAAAGCTCGCGTCTTTCCGACACTATTTGGTACGAAGCGACCCGGCCCGGCTGTCGGCTGGGTCCCTCCAGGCTACACTGGCAGCTCGCGGAGGAGCCGAGCGCTGGTTTTTTAGGAATTCACCATTTCACCCCCTTCGGAGCCGACACTTCATCATATGGGATCATTCTGTCAAACAATATGATGCTGCTCATTTTTATCTGTCCCGCTTTACAAAACTCTCTCTCAGCCCGCGGAGGAGCAACAAAATCCTCCGAGCGGCGCAGCGCACGCTAGCCTCCACGGCCTCGCTCGCGCGCGAAGGAAAAAGGCGAGAGGGGCCGAGGAAAGCAGGCGGCGGGCGCGCGCCCCTCGCCGCCCAAGGGAACGCGGCCTGCCGGGGCCGCGCGCCCAGGTGGCGGGTCCTCGGGTGTGGCCTGGGAGAGACACGCCTCTCCCAGCCTTGCGCCCTCCGTGGGTCTCCCCTTGGAATCCCGGCGGCAGCGCGTTTTTCTTCCCGCGAGCGACTTGCCCACCCAGGCCACATCGATTTCTTAATCACTGCCGATCGATTTATTGGGAGCAAACAAATAGCCTATTTTGGAAATGTTTCAATTGTTGGCTTGATGGTTGGGGCGCTGCCGCGGGAGGGCGCGCAGGGAAGGGGCTTATGGGAAAGGGGAGAGTGCAAAGGCCCAACGCCGCCGGAGCCTCGTGTATGCGCGCACAAGACCGCTCGCCGCGGGTCCCCCTGCCACGAGTACCCTTGCACTTTTATCTCCCGCGACGCCCGTGCTTCCCCGGGGGTTCAGCTCCCTCTGGCGGCAGGGCGGGCAGAACCTGCTCGGCGCCCATCCTTTACACCCTGTCACGTCCAGGAAAGTTCGCCCAGGTTTCTGATTCTTTTGTAAAGCTCCCTCTCAGGCCACGGAGCTACCCTGAGTCCAGTCCCGGGCACCCGCTCGGGTAGAGGCCATTCAGTGGGTAGCTCAGGTCCACTTAGCCAGTCTTCCGGCCAAGGCCCATGGACACTGCTGCCTCATCGCCTCTGTGCCTGGAGTGGCCTTTCTGCACAAGTCCGACATTCAGGCCTCCGCCCTTCCCGGGACAAGGCTGTGGACCGGCCAGCTGTTGCCTTATTTTTAGCGCCATTCCATTCGCGCAGTTATATTTAACTCGATCCACTCGGAGGAGGCGGTCGCTCGGACATCGAATTCTCTACATCGCAGCTTGGGCCCGTCCGCCTTGCCTAGGGGCAGTCCCTCAGGGGCAAATTGGAAAACCCCCGTTTAAGAATCTTTGACATCTCCGGAGTGTCCCTAGGAAGAGAGCGGTTGGGAGATCTGGTTCTAGAAGCAGTCGCTACCGCGCTTAAACACACGATGTGTAGAGATTCAGCCTTGGGGCGGGGAGGGGAGTTGGAGGAGGATTCAGTCCCAGAGGAAGGAGTCTGCACAGAGTATTGGGTCCATTTCCTACTTATTCATGACCACAGCATCCAGGTGACCTCTTACAACTCCGCCCTTCAGGAAGTTTATAATTTTTGTATTCATACGGGAATATCCTCTCCTCTTTACTCCCAGACACACCCAGCAGGATACTGAAATTTGAATAGTATATGGGCTCCTCAGTTCCAGCCTAGTTACATCCTGGGGAAAGGACCCACTCGGATAACATTGAAACACCATTGTAACACACTATTCACTCAAAAGCAAAACTGAATTTACAAATAATGCAAAAGCCATGTACTAAAGGTACACATACAGATGTGACATTACCTGGGATATCAAAACACACTTTTTAAATTAAAAATGTTATTTTCCTAACAGTTTTAAAGAAAGAATTTTCTTAACCTTGGGTCCAAAGTAGGTATTTCTGGCTGCCTCTTTTTGTAGATCACCCTATAATGTATGGGAGAAGGATGAAAGTCATACAGTTGATTCAAGGGGAGAGAATATGTAAATATATGTATATCTTATATACTCATTTGCTCCTTTGTTGATACTTTGTTGAACAGTTCTAGACTCTGGAACGTGCTAGGGAGGACAAGAAGGATTAAACTCAAGGTTCCAGGGTGATAAGTATTATGGGAAAACAATACTAAAGAGGGCCTTCTCATTGGGTGGGGAATGAGAAAGTGTGAAGCTTCCCAGTACAGAAGATAATACTGAGCAGTTAGCTCTGACTTTAGGTGCATTCAAGGAAAATTAGGGAGAAGTAAATTAGAACCTGGAAAACTTAGGGAAAACAAAGTACTAAGATACCTAACCTAACTGTACTTCTGGACAGCCAGAGGGTACTGTCTCAAGGGAAATGGGGAATAGGGTGTGACAAGGAGATGAGAGTTGGAAGAAGAGAGAAGGTACAATATAAAAATAGAACTTTGCTTAGAAATTTTGTCTAGGTACAGTATGACTCCTTTTAGATTACATGGAAGTGCTCTAATACATGGGAGAAATTTGAAAGGAAACAGATAAAAGGAAAAGACCCTAGGAAAGTCACTGATAGGGAGAGATTATTGAAAAGACTGGTTGGTGGACCCAACTACTTTTCTAACCTTATATTACTTCATCAAGGGCTAGGCACTGGAGCGATAAGGGTAAAAAAGAAGGTGGGCTCCACCTTTTGAATATTAACTCCACAAGGGCAGGAATTTTTATCTGTTTTGTTCACTGTTGTATTCCTAGCCTCTAGCCAGGCACTGGGGGTCTTGGTGGGGAGATATTCAATAAATATTGGTTCATGACTGAATCAGTAAGACACAGCCCCATTCTGATGGGGCTTATTCAAGAGAGTCCTGTAGTTAAAATGTAGTGCAATGAATTAGAAATATTTATCATAGAATGTTACAGGGGTACAGAGTAAACATATCTAAATCTACCTGGAAAAGAGGAGCGTATAAGATTTCCCAAAGGAAATAATGCCTGAGTAGTTTTGAATGATGAGTGACTACTGTTGGGTAGATGAAGAGAGGAACAGAGTTTTAGGCAGAAAATACAGTATGAGCAAAGAAACAGGAATGTAAGACTCGAGGAGCAACATATAATTTAATGTGACTGACACAAGAGGTGGGGTAGTAGCTGGAGTTGATACTGGATAGGTAGACAAGAGTGAAATCATGAAGATTCTTGAGTATTGGGCTAAAGTGCCAGCAGTTGATTAGGAACCATGAAAGAGTTTTAACTTTATGATTGGCATGATCAGAGTAAAATTTTGGAATGATCTGTTGGGGGCATTTGAAAGATAACCTGGAGAGAATAAGACTGGAGGTAGTAAAGAGACTCGGTTATCTCAGTAAGAAGAGATGAAGGTATGGCTTAAATTATTGGCAATGAGACTAGAGAGGGGATGAGTTGGAAAGAGATTGAAGAAGTAAAATTGATAGGACCAAGTGTCTGTTCCATAAGGGAAGAATATACAATAACTCCCAGATATGAAATTTAGATGTCTGTCTGAAGAAAATGTTAGTATTGAAAGGGAGAATACAGATGGAGGAACACTCTCTAGTCTCTCGTTTCTCAGTCATCTATCCACATGACTACTCAAGATATTTCCTTAAATATCAGTCAGAGCATACCAGTCACTTCCCTAATCAAAAACGTCATTGTTTATAGAAGAAAATCCACTCTTTAGGAAAATATTTCAGGTGTGCCGTGATATGGTTCCAACTTAATTTCTAGTTTCATTTGCACTCCACACTCCAGCCCCATGGGACTATGTTCCATTCTCAGGACACACCGTAAACCCCATCGTATACCGTTTGTGTAATCTTAAGCAAATTCCTTAGACACTCTGTGCCTTATTTCATTTGTAAAATGGGGATAATAATAATACCTTCCTTATGGGGTTGTTGTAAGGATTAAGTACACTGAACATTAAAACAGGGTTTGACACATGTTAAGGATCACAAACCTCCCCCCACCACCGCAACCACCACCAATTTTTTAAAAATGAATTGTGCCTTTGCAATGCCTTTTTGTGTTTTTTGATTAAGGGACATAGTTCTAGCCTTCTAGGAGTTTTCAGTTAGGCTATGAAGAGTGAGAGAGGCAGACATTGTAAGCCCTTGAAAATGGAGATTGCAAGGCTTCGATTATTATTATTTTTATCCTGAAAGTGACTATAGCAGAATTTTGAGCAGAGAAGTGATGCGACTGGCTATGTGTTTTAGCAATATCACTCTATATTCAGTGTGGAGAATGGACTGAAAAGAGAGGATGAGCTCAGTTTTGCACATACTGAATTTGAGATACTGGTGGAATTTTTGAGCAGAGGTAATTAATAGGAGATAAGAGACTAGATCAGTGCTGCCTATTGGAAATATAGTGTGAGACACAAATGTGAGTCATGTGTGTACTTTTAGATGTCTAATAACTACATTTTAAAAAGTTAACAGAAACAGATAAATTGATTTTAATGATACATTTATTAACCCAGCATAGCTAAAAATATTGTCATTTCAGCATGCAATATACATAAAAATCACTGAGATATTTTTCCATTTACTTTCTTCTGACTAAGCCTTTGAAATATGGTATATTTTATCTTTATAATCTCAGTTTGAACTAGGCACATTTCAAGTGTTCCATAGCCACATGTGGCTAACCGCCATCATTTTGGACAGTTCAGGTCTCGGACTTGAGAGAAGTCAGGACTACAAATAAAGATTTAGGAGTTGTCAGTGTTTAAGTGTGATAATTCAAGCAATGGGAGTGTGTAAGCTCAGCAAATGGAAGGGTGAGAGATAGGAAAAAGGCCAAGGGAATATCAGAGATAGGAGGAAGAATATCAGAAATGGGAGAAAGAAGAGCCTACAAAAGAATGAGAAAATAAAGTATAAATTGAGAGCAAGTACTATCCAACACAGAAAGCAAAGAAGAGGGAGTTCTGAGAAGGTAAGATTGGTCAGCAAGGTCAGGTGTCTCTGAAATGCATTTTTATTATGTGTACTTATTATATAGATATTATTATAAGGGTTTGGCCATCTCTGAGGAATTATTTAAATATAAATAGATTGCTCATTCAAATTCCGGTGAGACAATTATTGAGAGTACATAGCATTCTTTATTCTGTGCATAGTTGCCAAATGTTATTGTTCGATTAATTGAAATAAGTGTATTGCTTCTTTCTATAAACTTGTGCTACAGTCACAGAAAGCAAATAATCATTGCTACTTGCCTGGAAAAGTTCCAGTTTAAACCTACTTTTTTACATATAATCATATCTAGGGCCTATTTTATTCTCAGAAATGTCACAGTTTGGGTAATAAGTTATTTGGTCACCCCATGCATAGTAGATGGAACTTTTAACATGTAGAGCATACTCAGAATCTGCCCATCAGGCTTTCTACTGATGGACAGAGAAGTGCTTGAAACAAATATAGGTGCCACTCACTATAGTTTTAATTGTCTCTCAATTAGATCAAGGCTTTTCTTCCTGCTCTCCTGAGGTGTTCTGAAGGGAAATTGAAGCAGCATAACCTGCCAAGTAACACCATGACTGAATCTTCTTTGTGACCCAAAATACATCTGTACATTCCCATCTCCAGGATAGTTAAAGTGACTTATTAAGCACTTGCCATGTGCCAGAGGCTCTCCTATTTAATTTACATGTATTTATTTAATCTTTACAACAATTTTCTGAGGGAGTGGCTATAATTATTCCCATTTTGTAAATGAGGTAGGTCACTCAGCCAGGATTTAAATGCAGTTTGGCTTCGGAGCCCATGTTCTTAACTGCCACATTGTGCTGCTGTGTAGTATCTTTTCACCTGCCTCTTCCTTCCCTTCCTCATTCCCGATAGCTTTCTCACTGGCATCCACAATTGAATTAAAACTTTCGATGGAGACATATCGATTAAATGCCTCTATAATTTTAACGTTAATTATTTGAGTTATGGAAGATGACGTACAGAGAACAAGCAGATCTTTATTGTCTAGTCATTACTGCAGAGTTTGATATTTTGCTCTTTTATGGGATGAAGATATATGTCAACCATTTTGTGCCATTTTCTTTTAAAAGGGGC
>NW_011888932.1:1923792-1935141 GCF_000151845.1 Pteropus vampyrus | reverse complement strand
TAAATGCAGTTTGGCTTCGGAGCCCATGTTCTTAACTGCCACATTGTGCTGCTGTGTAGTATCTTTTCACCTGCCTCTTCCTTCCCTTCCTCATTCCCGATAGCTTTCTCACTGGCATCCACAATTGAATTAAAACTTTCGATGGAGACATATCGATTAAATGCCTCTATAATTTTAACGTTAATTATTTGAGTTATGGAAGATGACGTACAGAGAACAAGCAGATCTTTATTGTCTAGTCATTACTGCAGAGTTTGATATTTTGCTCTTTTATGGGATGAAGATATATGTCAACCATTTTGTGCCATTTTCTTTTAAAAGGGGCCATAGTACTTTTTTGATAACTGATTTTGAGAGCCTGTCAGAATAGGCAGTCTTTAGGAAAACAGTAATATAGAATTTTTAGTAACTACCTCTAATTGTTATCTATTACTACATTATCCCCAAATTTAACAACTTAAAATAATAAATACTTAATTCCTCATAGTTTCTGTGTCTTAGGAATTGAGAAGGGGCATAGCTTGGTGGTTCTTGCTCAGTATCTCCCATGAAGCTGCTGACTAGGGCTGCACTCATCTGAAGACTTGACTAGGATTTGACTGGGGCTCACTCACATGGCTGTTTGCAGGAAGCCTCAGTTCTTTGCCATGTAGGCTTCTCCATAGGACTGTTTAAGCATCCTTAGGACATGGCAGCTGGCTCCCCAGAGAAGGAGAAAAAGCAAGACAGAAGCCACAATGTCTTGCAAGACCTTGCCTCATGACATGCAGTCACTTCTGCCAAGTCTGTTGGCAACAAAGAACAACCCTGATGCAGTGTTGGAATATACTATATAAGAATGTGAATACCAGAAGGTGAGGATCATTGGGGGCCATGTAGGAGGCTGGCTACCACAATCTATTCTCTGGCCCCCTATGGTTCATGTTGCTCAAACATGCAAAAGGTATTCACTTCCTCTCAAGGTTCCTAAAAGTCTCATCCCATTACAACATTACCTTGAAGTTCAGAATCTCAAGTTCAGGTATAAATAAGACTTATCAGATGTAGTTCCATAAGTACAACTCTTTGAGTACAGTTCTTAATCTAAAGACTTGTAAACTAAAGAGACAAATTATCTTCCTCCACATACACCCAACATATGGATAGGCATAGGATAACGGCTATACTGATCTTCCTATTTGAAAATGTGAAATAGGGGAGTCACACGAGAGTAACTGAACAATTATGAAATCCAGTTAGGCACTGGTTGACATTTCCTTGATTAGGGCTTAATGCCTGAGAATAATTCTCTGTGGCTCTTGATTCCACCTCGTGGTTTTCTTTTTTCCCTACCCTCTGAGTCAACCTTCCTTTCTCATGAAGGATGGCACATGTTTGCAGCTGAGTAGTTTTCTTAGCCTGCTTCCTGCTTGTAGAAGTTTGGGGGAACCAAAGACCTCTTTTCATTTTGTACTGTTTATGTTCCTTTTAGTCCAATCTCATGATATTTCTGCAGACGATATAATTCTCTTCCGGTAATATCATTCTCCAGGTATCTTCTGTCATGCTTATAGTCATGTTTGTCGATGGAAACAAACCCCATTCCAGCTCCAGAGGGGCATGAGGACAAAAAAAATATATTTTTCCTTCTACCTTTTAAAGTTCATCTAGTTGAGCTAATAATTAAATTAAGAGACAGATTAATAGGAGAAAATCAAATTTTAATATATGCTCATGGGGAATTCACATAAGCATAAAAATTCCAAATTCCCAGTTAGGCAAAAATTGGGTATATATGTCATTTTGGACAAAGGAAAAAAGGGGGAATGGGATCTTCAATTTCAAAAGGGGGAATGGGATCTTCAATTTGAGAGTGGATGATTTGAACGTAATCGAGGAAGAGCAGAACACACAGGGTAGGTAAATTTTTACTAGGCAACCCAGAAACTATGGGACATAGGGTGTGATCCAGCTATAAGGCCCCTGCCTGGAGCCCTCCCATCCATTTATACACAATTCGAATTAGGCTAAGTCAAACATCCTAGGATTTCCTTCCTGAAGGATCCCCTTCCGTCTGAATCTCTTAGGCAGGAAATGGGGGAGGGTCAAACATTCTGAGTCTGTTGTTTCTTAATAACCAGCTTAGAGATTAATATTCAAAGGCAGTTTTAGGGTGGCAAAACTTTGGTCCTCTTCAGGGGTGAAACTGGATTGATTTAATCCAGCTATGATGGTTTCATCCACGTTGCCAAAGGTTGATTTAGACATAATCAAGTGATACTATTTTGTCCAGTGAGAAAGAAGGGGAAGATTGTGCAAGAGTTTCTAGGAAAGGTTTTCTTTACTTGACAGAAAGATCTCCAAGGAAGAAAGAATTCCTCGACTAGACATTGTTATGTCTGCCTCATACCTGCAGTTGTCATCTTTTAGCTTTGAGGCTGGCAGAGGAAAACAAGGGGGAAACCCTTAGGTTCTTCATTATGTAATTGATCAACTGGATTAATCAATGCCAGAAAACCATTTTTAAAAACCATTTGCTAGTTATGGTCATGAATTTAAAGTGAAACCCAGTTAGCATGGCTGTGCGGTTTTTGTTTTGGTTTTGGTTTTTGGGCCAATTGCTCAGGTGAAAGCTGGAGAAAATGGTGGATAATGGGCTATAAGCAGGTACAAATATGTGATTATGTTTTTGACAAGTACGGTGAGTATACTTTATAAAGAAGTAATTGATTATTATAATTATCGATCTCTCTCTCTCCCCTCCCTCATTTCCTGTGCCCTCACCCCCTCTCCTATTTTCCTCATTCTATTTTCCCTTCCCTTTTTTCTTTTCCTCCTGCATAGATAGTTTCTGATTCTCAGTCTTCTGTGACCTACCATTTATTTGTATGCCTTGTCTTACTCAATCCTTATAACAACCTGTCTAGTAGGTACTGATTAATATTCCCATTTTTGAGTTGAGAGATTAGATTAGGCAATTTGTTCATGGTGATACAGCTGAAAAATAGCCAAACAGGAATCCAGCTCAAGGCTATGTAATTCCAAAGTCTATGCTTTAACCACTATGCAAAGTGAAAGGAACTCTTCTAAAAGAAAGACGATTTGCTAGCTCTCAGCGTTAAACTAGTTGAGTTCGTATATCTACTTGGTACTGATAAATAGAAAATTATGGTCAAAGCCTCTAATGCTTGTGGGAGCCAATACTGTGATTGTAAAACAATCAAAATTTAAGTGTTTATTTTCCTTTAAAACGAAGGAGATAAAAATCCAAAATTTTAAAACGAAATCAAAATTTTAATTTCTCTTAACCAGTTCCAGCCTATTAAATTAGCTGGTTTCCCAGATATCTGATTACTTTGCCACCTGTAAGGCAGCTAGACAGGAGGAAAATTTCAATCCCAGACTCTCTCACCCACCCCCCCACCTATAATGAGTTACTAAAAGGGTGGCAACCACCTCTGATATTTATCTTTTTTTCTAGAATATTTTATACCAAACCATGACCTAGAGAGTGTTCTATGAAACCTAAGGAAATATATTTTTGTATATTAGCTTAGATGACTTTGCTTTTAGTATCCTGATAAAGTCATTTAAAGGGAATCATATTTAGTTTTGACATGCGTCATTCCTTTTTAGGAATAGGAAGTTGGTCTCAACAAAACCATAAACTTTGTCTCTGGTAGTATTAACAGTGTGTAGCTCATTGGGACTTCATAAGAATTCAGTTGTTTTTTTTTGTTTGTTTTGTTTTGTTTTGTTTTTTAACACAGTGCCTTAAAGAGGAAACTGTTTTCTTTGTGCTCTGATTTGGGTGTTGTTTATAGAAAGTGACACTCTTGTCCTCTAATGTATCAGTGATGATAACTCTCAAAGAGCTCTGATGCCCCAGGACATTTACAGTTTTTGAATATTCACTCCTTTTTATTTAAAAGACTTAGAGGAAAACTGCTATACTTACTCTTTTATTAGGTTAATGTCATTTACATACCAACTGGAATTGTTTATGTTGGGGATTTCAACTGCAGTATTGTTTGCCCAAGGAAAAAAACTTGGTAGCAATAGTGTCATGCAATATTTATATTCTGCAAGCTGTATATATTTGGGGAATCTTGCTAAAATATTGCATGACAGGAAATTTCAATAAGCATGTTTAAGTGAATTCTAAGAAACCAGACAGAAAGGAAATATGCCTCTCCGGTTCTGAAACATTTATCTCCCTGGGTGGAAAAGGGTAGGGGTGAGCCTGTGAATGATAGATAGTCCAAAAGAAAAAGGCACATTAATCTGTGGTTTAATGTGTTCCCTAAATGTCTTAATTGCTTTTAAAGCCATGTAAATAAATAACATTCAGAGGATGTGAATATCCTAAGAAATGACTTTGCTGATTTAAGTAAGGGCTCCTACTTTCAAATAATATTTACATGGCACTACAAAATAATTTTTAGTCAAGAATTAAGAAAGCTACAGTTGGGAAACCTGAATTTACCAACTGTTAAGGTAGAAACATTTTTGTTTTGTTTTGTTTTCTTTTAGCAGGGGGCTAATCCTTGCCCTAGGTATTCACATGTTATTTTACAAAGGAAGGAAGGATCAACTCTCCCAGGGAGGGGACAGAGGATCTTGGCTTGCTAAATCTTAATTGGCGATTTACAGTACTTTAAAGCTAGAAGCTGAACTTCAAGATAAACTCAGTATACCCTTAGAATCTAATCATAATGCTTCTCACTCTTCATATGATTTTAAAAACAAAAATTTGTAAGTTGATTAATATTTAGACGTTTTAATATTGAATTTGATTTATGAAACTTGGCCTATTTTTCTCCTTGCACATACCAGTAACCCCACCCCTTACTTCTCCCTGACATATGAAGATTCTGTGGTATTTTTATCTTTGACTCATGATAAAAAAAACCATATGATTTAGTGTATAAATACATGTAACCAGAGCATACATACATGAAAAATATTTCACAAGATTCACACTATTTTGTACTATGATATTTTCTCCTGTATTCTGGGGGGAAAAGAAGGTTAATCAGGACTCAACAATTGATTTCACAGCCCACTAACGACTTATGACCAATAGTTTGATAAAACATTATCAAGATTCTAGATAAATAACAGAATTGACCAAGCACATTCTTTTTGACTTTTGGATTTGACTTTCAGGACTCCAAAGCCAAGTAAAACCTCCCTCTTTCCTTTACATCATCCTCCATGTTTTTCCCCAAGCATTTATTTCCTACTTCTATTATATTCAGACCTGGGATTTACACGTTAAAAGATGGAAAGGCAATTTTTATCATGGCCAGCTTCAGGAGTGGAGGAAGTTGCAGCCAGGAAGTGTTTCATAGAATAACCTATTAAGGAATGAAATGGCTGTACTTGGGTATGACTATTAGATCCTTGTTGGGTACACTTTAAATCTATTGTAGAGGTGGTCTTTCATTATAGATATGCATACTTCACATGATCGGTGAATATAGCCTTGCTCTTTAAGCACTGTGTATGACTATTTAAAAGAATCCCTTTTAAAAAAATTCACAAATTTTCTAAAATTCACAAATCTTTTTGTATTACAGCAAATAATACTACAGTATCGACTCCAGGAAGGCAGGGATTTTTGTCCATTTTATTCACTGATCTATCCCTGGTCCCTAGAACACTACCTGGCACAAACTGGTGCCCATTAAATATTTGTTCAATAAATCTAAACATAATTTTTCCTAACTATTTCCCTAATTGGAACATACCTGCATTCACACAGCATGGAAGGTTATACACAATGTTGCTGATCAGCATTCCTTATCATTCCTTTTCTATAGACCCTTTGAGCCAAGATCACATCGGAAAAATAACCTGTGTACAGTGCATGACATGCCAATTATACCTTAATAAAGCTGTTTACAAAACAAAGAAATAAAAAATAACCTCATTAATGTAAAAGTGTTGCTTAAAGTTAAGCGAATAATGTCAGGGAAAGAACAAATAATTAATGGGAGACAAAAGATATTCTAATTTGAGTTATAATATCAACATTTTGTTGAGTGCTAAGTAGGGAGGGAGAAATATTGTCATTTAGTTCTCATATCTATGAGTAGATACTATTTTAAATTGAGGCTTAGTGGGCTTTAGTGCTCAAGGCTCCACAGCTAGTAAATAATTTAACTGGAATTTGAACCCAGGTCTAATGTTTTAACCATTACAATATTTGAGATTGATGTTTATTAAGACCGTGATATCAACTTAAACACTTCAGTTTGAAATTCACGCATTAGACATTTTTTCCATTCATTCATTTGAATAAATGAATTGAGAACCTACTATACTACGATACAGCAGATATTAGGTCTACGGTGGTAACCACGCAGATGTAGTCTCTGCTGTCATGACCATAGAATCTGATGGAGCGGATGGATAGTCGACAAGAAACTTTTAAAAAGTACAAAATGTGATAAAGGAGGAAACTGTGTTATGATAGAAAATAATCGCTGAGAAGCCTAGGGTGGCTTATTTTAAGATAGAGTTGCCTAGTTGGTCTTTTAACATCTTAAGGTCTTCTAAGAGCTTTTAAGTCTTCCAAGATGGGGTATTTGGTGGGTGATGAGGAAGGTGAGAGGGTGAGGCACTGTGTTTCAGGAAGCATAAAGATGAGGCAAAAGCTCAGAGGCAAAAAAGAGCTTGGCTAGTTGGACAGGAGCTTTGCATGGCAGAGGGGAAGGAGATGCAGCTGGAGCGGTTGGTCTGGGGCCAGATCGCACAGGATTTTGGAGGCCACGGAAAGGGATTTGGATTTTGTTACCTGTACAAAGGGATAGCCATTCTCAGATCTGTCCTGATAACACTAACAACCAGTGGTTCTGAATCGGAATACTTGGTAAACCCATTGCATCAAATAAAACTTCAATAGCTAATTAACTTGCGTGTATTATGTTAACTGCTGTGTATCCCTTTACTATTACCTAGCCTTCTAACACCTTTTCAAGAGTGCATGTGTTGTTTGTTTGTTTGTTTCGGTAATTTCCCATTTGGAAATACCCTGTATTTTATTTTTATTCCTGTATCATCTAGTCCTATAATACACTGATTGGCTTTTACAAAGCATGCACTGAGTCTAAGTAATATGGATCCTAACCTAATGAACTTGCAGACTGATAGCAGAGTTAAGATACATAAAGTACTATATTAAAGTAGAATGTGGTGTTAAGTGGGATAAAAGATACCAATAAAGTACTTCTGGAAGTTCAGAAGAGATTCCTTTTAGCCCTAGGGGGTTGAGGGAAAGGGGAGGAGGGAGGATTAAGTGAGATTTCCTGAAGGAGGTAGCATTTGCTCTGGTTTTGAAAGGGTAAGTGGGATTTAAACGTTAGGAAGTTGAGAAAGGGGCAAAAATCCTATTAAAAGTTCCAGAATAAATGAGCGTGTGTGTGTTTAGTGTGGTTCTTACTGCATTGCGGATGCTCAATTTGATATGATTGTCACTAGACGCTTGGGAGACATCCAGGACTAAAATAGTTTGAATGTGGTATGCAGTAGGATTGAAGTTCATGGCACTCTGCAGGAAATTATCTGTAGTTCCAGCCAGGGCTGTTTGTTTGATTTTCTCAGCTGCTTAAATTTATTAACAAATTATATGGAGGCCTAAAGAATTAGAGAGGTAGTTTTAAAAGAGCATGGAATGGGGAGATGAACAATCCAGTCTCCTTCTCTTGCTATCTTGATGTGTGAGCTTATTTCTAAAACTATTTGTTTTTCTGTCTGTAAAATGGAAAGTGATTCTGTCCCTTCCATCCCCTTTCTATTAAGGCACACAGGACTATGAAAGGTGGTGAAAAAGGCTGAGAAGAAAAATGTTGCATAAATCAAAACAATAAAAACAACAATTAAGAGAGTACTATTATGTAAAATGACATTGTTTAAACTCTTCCCTTTTAGGCAGAAGGCTTTGTATAGAACCATGGGGTAATTTAAAATTCCCTCTCTTCCTTTTTTTAAACAAGATATCTCAGCTTGGAAGTTAAAAGAAGACCGAAGGTATTTAAATTCATGGTTAAGTGTGGCCAATTCAGACGGCAGAGTGTGCAGACAGATCATAAGGTTATCTGTCCTTACTAACTGGGTGATGATGATGTCCTTTAAAATCTGTAAGTGAAAAGGTAAAACCAACGCCGATTTGAAAAGCAGCATTCATGATAAGTTCAGGATGTGCTTACATCAATTATAGTCAAAACAAAAAATATTTGGAGTAAAATTGAAGGTGCTAAAAAGAGGGGTTTCTTAGAAAGCAAAGGTGCAATACTGATATATTTTATTCTAAATGCCATGACCGTATGATATATCTCGAGAAAAATCTTAAATTGAAGAATAGTAAAGTACATTCTTGGTGAAGCAATTACTACATCCACCAACCCCCCAGTTCTACCTTAATATTTTAAATAATCGTGATTACTATTTGAAGGAGATTATTCTTTCTGATTTTAATTTGAAACAATTCTGATTTTAAATATGAAGAAGACAAAAGAAAACTAGGACTTCTGGTTAATTAATAAAGCTATCTCCTAGAGAATTTAAAACGCTCAATACATTTTAACCTTTCAAACTTAGAGCAATAACATCAGCTATGTTAGTTTTATATATTATTTAATGACAAGATATCTTTCTCAAAGAATATTTTGAATGAAACCTTGACTTTTATATATTAATTTATAAGTAAACCCTATTCCCAAACTAGGATTTCTAGGGGTTTTGTTCTAATATGCAAAATATTTATGTACTTGTACTTAAAAATACTTCTCTTTTGTCTTTTATACCAAAGTTTCAATGTTTTACCAATATCAAACCAGGTTGAGCGTGGACTGATGTTATGGGAATGGGAAAATAAGCTTTTTTGGAGATGGCATACCAAGAAGAGAGTTAGTCTTGTACATTAACAAAATTATACTTAAGTATTTAAGGCCACCTGTAAGACAGAACAATAATGACATTATGGAAATGTTTTCACAACTTTAAATATATTTTTCTAACATATAACAAAACTATCATTATCTTATATATAGGTGTACATATGAGTATGTGTATGTACATATTTTAAAGCTTGCTTATTATTTTGGACTAAACAAATAGATCCTTACGGTAATAGCTGATAATAAAGCCATCGATAACGGTTTTTTGAGCATTGTAAATAATGAATATTGTAACTTAAATATCTTTTTTCCTTTCTCCTCTGTCTCTTCTTTGTGGTGCCAAGTATCATTTCCAAGTTCTTTTGTAAAGTACTCCAAAATGTTTATGAAGTATATGTTATTATAACATCTCATTGATGAGATATGTTATAGAAAGCCATAAGAAGAAAATCAGTCCCATTATTTCACACTCATATCTAACTTTTGAGCCCTAATTAGTACTGGCTTGATTATCCACTTTACTACAACTCACTTCTGAAGGCTATTTTCTAAAATAAGAGTCAGCTTCACATAATGACAATTTCTCATGCTTAAGGATGATCAGAAGAATCTGCAAAGGCCTTTCCAAACAGGGTTCTAAAAATGTTTTGAACATTAGAATAAACTTATAGCCTCCCAAGATAATCTGTCAGAAAGGCAACACTCCTCAAGAAAGATAAGAACAGCTTTAAGCATCAATACTTTTCTATATCTCTGTCTATGAAATATTTTCCATATAAATATGATGCATGTCAATGAAATTTAATTACATATCTACCCCCACTTCCCCTCCAATCATATTCTGTGAGCTGTTGTACACTCTTTTTTATTATTTTTAAATTTATTTTATTACATTTATTGGGGTGACATTGGTTAATAAAATTATACAGGTTTCAAGTGCACAAATCAATAATACAACATCTGTATATTATGTTGTGTGTCCACCACCCAAAGTCAAATCTCCTTCTTTCACCATATATTTGACCCCCTTTATGTTGTACAGTCTTGACCATTGAACCTCAGGCAGGATATGTGAACCCTGGCCATCTGCTCTTTTCCTTGAAGCTCTTTATCCCACTGTCCTGAGTTGAGTGTGTTTTGCAATGGGTATACTCTGCTGTTTTCTCTCTCTGCTATTTATCCTATGTTCTGGCAAATCTGTAATAACTGACAAAAGACACACAAGAATAGTACTTTGTTACAAAGTTACTAAGGAAGGATATCATACTGGGTGTCAAAATGCGTTTTTAAGGCAGCTCGAGGTGTCTTCAAGGGAATGATGGAGGAAAGAGAGTCAAGAACAGCCAGGAAGCCTTTAGGCAATGCCCTCTGACATTATGAACACCATTCTAAACATCACTGAAGTCTTGCAGGATTGACAGATAGTAGTAAGAAAGAGAGCAGAAGATGACTGTTACCTAAGGGATGTAGTGACATCAGGGGATTTGAAGAGAACAATTGCTGACTTACAAAGCATCTCCACAGGGGCTATGCCGAAACATCTACATATAGACTGATTTAGTTTGCACACCTATTTCAGGAATGCAGCCCACCCCCCCTACAGGAATAAACAGGATATTCATGCAATTAACCTTTACTCTGGCATAAAAACCTAATAATAGTCTGTGATATGGAGTGGGGAAAATACTTAGGTTTGCTGTTTTTGTCAACATTGAGGACAAAAATATATAATTTATTCTTTCTTTTGCTTTGATTACTTAAAATTGTAGTGGAGGCAGGTACAGATGAAGCATTCTGAGAGAAGAGTGGAAATTGTACAATACAGAGGGGCTTCCAGGGGATCTTTTCTTCTTTTGTTTACTTCCAGTTTACTCTGAGGTTGTTGCAACTAGTATTTTGTTGGGTTAAGTGAATTTACAGATTATTATATAGTTAAATTAAAATAGCCTTACAAATTGTATGTATAGCTTAAGCGTGAAATGATTTCTGCAAAGAAACCTTGGTTTGAATATATTACTAATGATAAAATGGTAGAGCCGACTTTTTTCCCCTCCTAGTGGAGGTTTTCCTCAGCCACATTTCAAAACAAAAATAATGATATAATTAGATCTCTTCTCCAGCACATTACAAAATAAAAACAATGCAATGGTGATCTCATTAGAGCTGACAAGAAATTAGCCCCCAAACTTGAAATTATTAAGAGGTTTTTGAAATATGGATTTATATCTCTATTGTTAATGATAAACCTCATTTTAAATGTGTATTATGCTTTGAGAATAATTCAAAAGATCTTTATAGAGCACTGTCATAAATCTGGTGCTGTTCTAGGTGCTGGGGGTACATCAATGAAACAGATAAAGGTGCTTTTTATAGTAGAGCTTACTTTCTATCAAGACAATAAAAGATATAATAACATTTATACATTACCTTAGCAATAACTGTTAAGGACAAAAAAGAGGAGGAACAA
>NW_011888932.1:1920429-1922810 GCF_000151845.1 Pteropus vampyrus | reverse complement strand
TTTTTTGTTTGTGTGATTTTCTCTATTATACTTATGCATCCTATTAAAATCACCCATATTTCAAATTACGGCTTCCTAGTAAAATAGAATGCTTCTGTTACTAGAAATATCTTCACAGAGACATTGATGTCAGAGATAATGTAGAAGGAATAACTACAATATATTTGAAACTTTTAAATTTTTAATTAAACTTTTACTAAAGGTGGTATAACGTAGTGGTTATTATTTGAGACCATGGAGTTAACCCTGCATTACTTACTAATTCTGTTTTGAGGAAAATTACTTAAATTATCTTAAATTTCAGTTTCCTCATCTCAATAGCATCTGATCCTTTAGTATTTATTAGACTTTACCTTTTAATCTAGTACCTGGTGTTTGTTGTTGTTAAATGTTTCATGTGTTCTTGAAAAGAAGGATTATTTAACAATTGAGTTCAGAGTTCTGTTATTAGCTCAAGCATATAAATTGTGTGGTTCAAAACATCTGTATCTATAAACATCTGTATCCTTATACTGTTCTCTCATTGCTGATTTACACTCTTACATTATAATGTTGTGAGTTGACAGTTACTCATTCTGTGCATTTTTGCTTTCTATGTTTTGAGGCCATGTTTTTAGATGCATAGAAATTGTTTTTAGAAAAGATCTCAACCATCTTTTGATTTCATTGATTTCCTCTATTGTTTCCTATTTAATTTTTGCTCAGAATTTCATTACTTTCTTTTTTGCTTATTTAATATTTACTTTGCTCTTCTTTTTCTAGCTTCATATTGATAACTGAGGTTATTGGTTTGAATTTTTTTTCTAGTATAAATGTTTTAGTGTTATAAATTTCTCTCTGAGTATGGCTTTAGCTGCATTCCATAAATTTTGATTTATTGTATTTTCAATTTTATATACTTCAAAATACTTTCTAATTTTTCTTCTGATGCCTTCTTTGATCCATGGGTTATTTGGAAGTCTAGTTTCTACATACTTGGGGATTTTCTATATGTTCTTTTGTTACTGATTTCTAATTTAATTACACTGTGGTCACTTTTT
Organism: Pteropus vampyrus; assembly: GCF_000151845.1. NCBI lineage: Eukaryota > Metazoa > Chordata > Mammalia > Chiroptera > Pteropodidae > Pteropus > Pteropus vampyrus. Next base: position 1,921,770 of record NW_011888932.1, on the reverse strand, counting down.
GTGACTTGAATACTTATAAGTATATTGAGACATTGCTCAGAATATGGTCTATTGTAATAATGTTCTATGTATACTCGAAAGCAATATGTAGTCTGTTGTTGTGGGGTAGAGTGTTCTATAAATGTTAATTAGGTCAAATTAGTTATAGTGGTTTCAAGTTTCTGTATATTTGCTGATTTTGTGTCTTTTTTTTTCTAACCAATTTTGATAGAGGAATATTGAAATCTTTGACTATAATTGTGGATTTATTTACTTATTACAATTGGGTTTTTCTTCATCTATTTTGAAGCTTAGTTATCAGGTTTATAAATACTTAGGATTGTTAGACCCTCTTAATAAACTGACTCCTTTACCTTAATGAAATGACTTTCTTTACCCATGGTAATAGCCTTTGTGTTGAAATCTGCTTCGATATTAATATAGCTCCTCCTTTCTTTTCATTAGTATTAGCATGTCGAATAACCTTTTCCCATTCTTCTACTTTAGCCTGTTAGTATCTTATATTCAAAGTGTGTTTCTTATAAGCAACATATAGTTGAGCCTTGCTTTTTTACCCAATTTGATAATCTCTGCCTTCTGTTTTTTTTACATCATTTACATTTAATGTGATTATCAATAATGATTAGGTTTAAAGCTGCCATCTTACTATTCCATCTTTCTTCTCACTTTTCCCTGTTTTTGCCTTCTTTTGGATTGGGTATTCTTTTTTTAATTGAAGAAATGGATTTCAATTTTGTTTTTCCCCTGTCTACCTCCCCGCTCCCGTCTGGTAACCACTAGTCCATTGTCCATGTCCATGAGTCTCTGTTTGTTCGTACTGTTCATTTGTTGCTTTTAGGTTTATATCTCACATATGTGATATCATGTGATTTTCAGCCTTTTTTGTTTGGCTTATTTTGCTTAGTATGATTATTTCAAGTTCCATCCATGTTGTTGCAAATGGCAGTATTTCATCTCTTTTTATGGCTGAGTAATATTCCATTGTATATATGTACCACACCTTCTTTAGCCAATTATCAGTTATAGTACACTTCGGTTGCTTCCATGTCCTGGCCACCATGAATAATGCTGCTATGAACATTGGTGTGCAAACATCTTTTCGAATATGAGTTTTCAAGTCTTTGGGGTAAATACCCAGTAGAGGGATTGCTGGATCATATGGTAGATCAATTCTTAGTTTTTCGAGGAACCTCCATACCACTTTCCATAGTGGCCGTACCAATCTGTAGTCCCACTAGCAGTGTATGAGGGTTCCTATTTCTCCACATCCTTTCCAACACTTGTTATTACTTGTCCTGTTGATTATAGCCATTCTAACAGGTATGAGATGGTATTTCATTG
>NW_011888932.1:1902489-1919544 GCF_000151845.1 Pteropus vampyrus | reverse complement strand
GGCTTTTGTGCTTCCATACAAATCTGATGATTTTTTGTTCTATTTCTTTAAAAAATGCCAATGGGATTTTAATGGGGATTGCATTAAATCTGTATAACGCTTTAGGTAATAAGGTCATTTTAACTATGTTGATTCTTCCAATCCAAGAACACGGAATATTTTTTCCATTTCTTTGTATCTTCTTCAGTTTCTTTTAATAGAGTCTTACAGTTTTCATTGTATAGATCCTTCACATGTTTCATTAGATTTATTCCTAGGCATTTTATTTTTTTTATTGCAATTGCAAAAGGAATTATTTTTTTCCACTTCTTTTTCTGACACTTCATTATTAGAGTATGGGAATGCTATAGATTTTTGAACGTTGATTTTGTATTCAGAGACTTTACTGTATTTGCTTATTGTTTCTAATAGTGTTCTTGTGAATTCTTTAGGGTTTTCTAGATAGAGAATCGTGTCGTCTGCAAATAGTAACAGTTCGACTTCTTTGTTTCCTATTTGAATGCCTTTTAAATCTTTCTCTTGCCTGATTGCACTAGCTAGAACCTGCAATGTTATATTGCATAACAGTGGCGATAGTGGACATCCTTGCCTTGTTCCTGATCTTAGAGGAAAGTTTTTTAGTTTTTCACCATTAAGTATAATGTTGGTTGAGGGCTTGTCATAGATGGCCTTTATTATGTTAAGGTACTTTCTTTCTATATCGATTTTGTTAAGTGTTTTGCTCATAAATGGATGCTGCATCTTATGTAAGGCTTTTTCTGCATCTATCAATATGATCATATGATTCTTATTTTTTAATTTGTTTATGCGGTGTATCGCATTAATCGATTTGCATATGTTGAACCATCCCTGTGCCCCTGGGATGAAGCCCACTTGATTACGGTGTATAATCTTTGTAATATGTTGCTGTATTCGGTTCGCTAGTATCTTATTTAGGATTTTTTGCATCACCGCAGCTTCTTTAGCCAATCATCAATTGGACACTTCAGTTGCTTCCATGTCCTGGCCACCATGAATAATGCTGCTATGAATATTGGTGTGCAAATATCTTTTAGGATATGAATTTTCAAGTCTTTAGGGTGAATACCCAGTAGAGGGATTGCTGGATCATACGGTAGATCAATTCTTAGTTTTTTGAGGGAACTCCATACTGTTTTCAATACCGGCTGTACCAATTTGCAGTCCCACCAGCAGTGTATGAGGGTTCCTTTTCCTTTGCAAACTCTCCAACATTTGTTATTACCTGTCCTGTTGATCATAGCTATTCTAACAGGGGTGAGATGGTATCTCATTGTGGTTTTGATTTACATTTCCCTAATAGTGATGTTGAGCACCTTTTCACATATTTGTTGGCCATTTGTATGTCCTCTAGGAAGAAGTGTCTGTTCAGGTCCTCTGCCCATTTTTTGATTGGATCATTTGTTTTTTTTTGTTGAGTTGTATGAGTTCTTTGTATATTTTGGATATTAGGCTGGATTGAGTATTTTTAATGATTTTATTTTATCTCCTTTATAAGCTTTATTGTAACTTTTAAAAATTATTTTACTGTACTACTTCATATATAGCATAAGTACCTTATACTATATACCAATTACTATATACCAATTACTATATACTATAAGGTATATAGTATATACCTTATACTATATACCAATTTCTTCTTAGCCTTTGTGCTGTAATCCTATATTTTACTTTTACACATTATAAATCCCATATATTGTTACTATTTTTATTAATATTTTAGTAATTTATTATAATGTGCCCTAGTATAGTTTGTTTTTATATGCTTAGAATTTGCTGAAATTCTTGGATCTATGGATTTATAGTTTTCATCAAATTTGAAAAAATTTTAGCCATTATTTCTTCAAATATTTTTTCTCTTCCTTTTTGGGAATTCCAGTTTCAAATATACTAGATCACTTGAAGTTGTTATACAGCTTATCGATATTATTTCTTTTCTTTTCTTTCTAGTATTTTTTCACTCTGTTTTTATTTTTGGATAGTTTCTATTGCTATCTCTACAAGTTCACTGGTGTGTTCTTCAACAATACCTAAGCTGCTGTTAGTTTTATCTAGTACATTTTTTATTTCAGATATTGTGATTTTTAATCTCTAGAAGTTTGATTTATTTTTAAATATATTTTAATGTCTCTACCTAAAATGTTCAACATTCCCTCTGGCCTTTTGAATACATGAAATACCATTATAATAACTCTTTTAATGTCCTTATCTAATAATTCTAATATCTACATTACTTCTGGGTTGATTTTGATTGATTGATTTTCTCCTCATTCTGTCATACCCTTAAACTTTAAACATGCATATTTGACCTTCTAATGTCAACATTAATTAATATCTCTAATTCTCTTTCAAATTATAAAATGACCATAGAACACTTTAATTTCAATCATTCTCTTCCATTATACATGTTATTGTCCTGTATTTTTGTTTCTCTTTTATTGTAAAATAATAATGTTATTTTTGTTTCATATAGTCAATTCCTGTTTACTATTACCCACATATTTGCCACTTTCTTTGTTCATCATTGTTTCTGTGAATTTCACTTAAAGTTTTGGATTTGATTTTCTACTTTCTGTAATATATATTAAATGATTCTTTAAATGATGATCTATTTGATTATTATCTATTTGAATATATTATCTCAGTCTTTTTCTAATGACAATGTCTTTACTATGATCTCATTTTAAAATCATAGTTTCACTGACTATAGAATTCTGTGTTCATAGATATTTTTTCTTGATCATTTGAAGATATTATTCAATTTCTCCTGGCTTCTATTTATGCTGTTGAGAAGTCTATTTTCAGCTTAATTGTTCTTTTGTGAATAATCTGTGTTTTCTCTCTGGTTATTCTAAAGATATTTCTGTTTATATTTGGTGTTCTATGGTATCCTACACTGTGCTGATTGTGTCTTTAATTTTGTTTACCTTATTTGAGACTGGTATATTAAATTGAGCAATTCTGAATAATTTCAGCCATTATATTTTTTAAAGTTTAAATTGAGGTATAATTCACATACCATAAAATTCACCCTTTCAATGTATACATACAATTCTGTGGTTTTTGGTATGTTTACAAAGTTGTGCAACCATCACAAGAGCAAATTCCAGAGGGTTTTCATCACCTGGGGATGAAACCCCATAACCATTAGCAATCACTCTCCATTCCCCGCCCTCCTCCTCTCCCCTCAGATCCTGGCAACCAGTTTACTTTCTGTCTCTGTGGATTTACCATTTTGCCTATTCTACACATTTCATGTAAATGGAATCATGTAATATGTGACATTTTGTGTCTGGGTTCTTTCACTTTGCATAACGTTTTCAAGGTTCTCTATGTTGTACCTTGTATCAATACTTCATTCCTTTATGTGAACAAATAATATTTCCTTGTATGAATATACTTCATTTTGTTTATTCATTTGTCAGTTGATGGGGATTTGGGTTGTTTCCACTTTTTGGCTATAATGAATCTTCTTGCTGTGAATATCCATGTATAAGTTTTTGTGTGAACATATTATTTTCAATTCATACATATATATGTATATATATATACATATATATACCTAGAACATATTGCTGAGTTATATGATAACCATGTTTAATTTTTTTGAAGAACTGCCAAATTATTTTCCAAAGTGGCTGCACCATTTTTACAACCATTATCTCTTGAATATTGCCTTTCCCCTGTTCTACCTATTCTCTTCTTATGGAGTTCCTATCAGAGAAATATTGGAGTTTTTGATTCTATCTTCCCTGTCTCTTTACTTTTCTTTACATTCTGTCTCTCTGTTTTTCTTTTCTTTTTTTAGATCTTTGTGCTTCATTCCTCCACTCTGTCTTCCAGTTCATTAATTCTTTCTTTAGTTGGATTTACCCTTCTATTTGACATATTCCTTGAGTTTTACTTTCAAGAGTTTAATGTTTCATTTCTGAAAGTGCTAAAGTTTTTTTTATGTTTTATAATATTTTCCTCCACAATCAACTTATTCTTTTTCATAATATCTAATTTTTTGTGGCTTTATTCCTTTCTCAGTATTTTCTTTCAGAATGTTTAATTTCATGTTCTTGGATGTGGACTCTTGCTCATCGTGGGTTGTTTCCTCATATGTTTTATTACGAGATTATATTTATTGAGGCTTTTTGCTTTTGCTTCTACCAATTGCTTCTGGGAGATTGCCCACCATAAATCAATCATTGTGTTAACCTATCAGTTTGAGGCCTCCTAAACCATGCATAGTATATTCATTTTAGCCTCAAATTTATGGGAAGCACAGGCCTGAGATTTTGAATTTTGGGAGAAGGTTTTTTCCTCCAATTTAGAATCCAAAAGAGAAGAACATGCCTGTTTGTCATCTTGTCCTGCTTGCTAAACAAATTTCTTTTCTAGTTCATCCCGTCTCAGAAAGAGCAGCCATTTGAGGGTCTTGGCTTTTCCAAGGATTCTCAGTTCGTCACGCACATTCAAAGCCTCATCTTAAATTTAAGTCTTTAAGGTGACTGGGACCAATTCTCTACCAAGGCAATTGAAGCTCCTCTCTACCTTATAGTTCAACAATATCTTATTTTGGACACCTAGGAATGATTGACTGATTCCTTCCTTTCTTTTTTCTCAGCTGTACTTTAACAATAGTGTTTATTTCTTTCTACATTTCTAGGTCTTTGTACTGGACAGTTTGTTTTTGGTATCTTAGAACACTGTATTGTCAGTTTCCTCAACAGTAATGTGGGGAAAATTATTTATTTACTTCATAAGATTTTTAGGATTAAATGAGATAATTTATATCAAGTGCTTAGCATAGTGCTCAATATCTAAGTGCTCAAGAAATGTTAGTTATTATAATTATTTTTTAAGATTTGTTGTCATTGTTTATTTACTTTATTGAGATATAATTGAAATTCGACATTATATTAGTTTCAGGTGTACCACAAAATGATTTGGTATTTGTATATATTGCTGAAAGATCACAACAATAAGTCTAGTTAACATCAGTCACCGTACATAGTTACAATGTAATTATTAATACTGATTGAGAAACTATAGATAAGAATACAAATCTATATAACTTACTAAAGTTAATTTTAAAATTAATATTTTAGCCTTCTCTTAGAATGTAATTTAAAATTAGTTCCCTTTTTGATAGAATGTGAAAACATAAAATTTAGTGTTTGAGTTTATACTATCTTGTATTTTACATTCTTCAGTGTTTCATCTTACCTTTATTATTCTACTTAGCATGTGAATGGACCTGAAACAGTATTTCTAGATATTTGATGCCTGATTCAATTTTGATGTATTTTTGTTCATTTTACAGATAAATTTCAATTCAATTCTTCATAATGTACCTTATGTTATTAACATGTTTATAGTTTCTCTTTTAAAAATAATGACATTTTAAACTGAAATAAAATGAGGTCATTTGAAATTCATTTTATTGTGAAAAATTATTTTACCAGTCTTATCCTAAAATGTTTATTTACCAGAAGATATGAACTTTGAAAAACATTGCATGGATTATTAACAGGCTATCTGGTTTGATTATTTCCACTTAGGAATATACTATTTAAACAAAAGCACATCTGATTAAAATGCTCCATGGGAGTGATCTTTTTCATGTTCTTAGAAGAGGAATGGTAAAGGAAAAAAATAAGAGTATTTTTAATCTGTCTTTGTGTGATATTGAAATGGATGCTATTTTTATTTCTTCTCTATAACAGATACTGTATTTGTGTTTCAGTCTGTGTGTGTGTGTGTGTGTGTGTGTGTGTGTGTCTGTAGTCCCATTTTTGTTAATGTGTCTTCATTTCTTGGTGAAATGAAAGCTTGACCTAGAACTGTAGTCATTCCTGTGTCAAAGTTGTAATAACTGTGGTCACCAAGCAATTACTATGGCAATCTGACTGGTCCTAAAGGGATAGTTGTGTTAGGCCAGGATCTAAAATAATCTGTAGAAGGAGAATGATCTGAGGTTTCAAACTGCAGTGCAGTTTGATTGTGTTTCAGTATTAATCAAAAAGAACTAAATATGTAAACTAATGACTTATTCTGCAGAAAGATAAATATCCTAGAAAACATTTAAATGATGTTTTTTTACTCAGTTGCTTTTTCTTGACAATTTTAATAGTGAAATATTAGTAGAGTACTAAGAAATTACATAGATGACTACACTATGTTCAAATAAAGTCTTTTTTTTAAAAAAGAACAATTGAATTTTTTTGAACTGGTATGTAAATAAGTTATATTTTATTTTTCCTACATGAGATCCCAAAATATTTATGAGGTGCTTAACTGTTACAGGTCATTAATATGCAGAAAAAAATTTGAAAATGTGACAAGATATGTAGTGGTAGGACATTTGTTTTCATTCTTGTTTTCTAGAGGAGCAATAGATTTGTACTGATTCATTTTCCTTCTCTCACCTAGCTTACATCTATGATTCAATTGTGAGATTTTTGGCTAGAGTTAGTACACAGATGGAAGCAGATGAATGTGCTGCCTTTTTCAAAACTGTTTTTTGTTATCCTCATTCTTTCATTCACTCAGCATATACTGAGCACCTGTTCTAGACCAGGCACTGCAGAAGGTAATAGGGGTACCTTATTGAACAAGACAATCGGGGCTTCCTTGATGAGTTTCTAGTCCTGGGCAACCATTTTTCTTTCCTTCCCCTGTTCTTCTTTCATTCTTGTAGTTTCTTGACATTTTCTTTCTCTACCCTTTATATATCTCCCCCATTTTCTTCTTTTCCTTTCTTTATCAGGAAATTGCTAAGTGGCTTTTCTTTCTTCTTCAAGCTTGTCTAGACTCAGTACATGAGACCCCTTTCTTTGCACTACACTCTTTTCCCATGGGAATTCAGGGACATTCATAACTTTTGGCTTGACTTAGCTTTGTCTGTACCTCCTCTGAAGAAAATTGGTTGCCAGCTGAGAATATCATTTCCTCTACTGCCGTGGAATCTTACTCCTCTGTCTTTCATTGTGCTGCCAAACTGAGAAGAGTGAAACCTTTGGGAAGGACATCTTCCTGTCACTGTCTACAAGCAATCATTTTTTGTTAAAACCATTTTTTTTTTAAATTGGTTTTTATATCTACGCATGTAAATTTATCTCCAATTTGGTTCCATTGGTCACAGAATAGTTTTACGGGCTGAGTATTTTCATTTCTGCTGAACTTCTCACAGTGAATATTACAGAGTATTTTCCTGTAGTATTTTTGTGAACGGATGGGGTGGATAAGGGGCCTAATATCGGTTCAGATATGGCCATTGTGCTATTGCTTTCTGACACAATGTAGTAAGAAATCAATACAGTAGGTAAGGATAAGCAACCTGGGTTCATCTGAAAGCAAAGATGAATCAGAATTATAGGATTTATTTTAGCCCTGGAAGAGTTCTTTTGACCCAATCCTGGCTCTTTAAAAGTTGAAGATCAGAGATGTCAAGTGACTTGCTAGAGATCACACAGCAAGTTAATGACAGAGCTGGGGCTAGAACTCACAATTCCCAGTTTCCATTTTTCAGCAGGCAGGATATAGGAAGTAGGGCATAGGGAAAATTATCTTCTTCTTTTTTTATTTTTTGAGGTGAGGGTGGAGAGAAATTATCATTTGGTGGAGAAGAATTTATCAGAACCATAAGGATTCAGACTTATAATTTTCAGCTGAGAATCAAAGAATCTAATTTCATATGATCTTTATGCAACCAGTTAAGATGTTAAAAAGAACTGATATAGTCAAAGTAAGTGTTGCCTACTGAATATTTAGTTTGTGTCTGTTAGCTTCTATATCCATAAGCGTGGTTTAATTTTATATCTTGGTTATTGATGTTGGTTATTATGATTTTCCCCTAACCCCAAGTGTTGCAGTTATAGATATAGTTGGGGAAGATGAATTTATTTATGGTGAATTCAGAGAATAGGTGATAAAGTGAAGAGTTCTGGATATAAAAACCACAGGACAGAGGAGTTTGAACTTGAATAAAGAGTCAGAACCCCAAGTACATTTACTTACTTAATTAATTATGATTTGAGGTGGCTTAGTATAAAGTTTAATCTCAGCTCTGAGGAAGTCATTTGGACTCTGGCTTTCCACCTCCTGAAAAACTAAACATCATTTCTTCTTTGCTCCATTGGTGTGGGTATTCATTTTTATTGGTGTAGTAGCCAGGCTCCAAGATGGTCCCTAATGATCCTTGCCTTGTAGTAGTTATGACTTCATATAGTCCCTTCCCATATTATATTAGAGTCGATCAGTGTGACCAATAGAATGTGGCAGAAATAAGGGCATGTCACTTCGGAGGCTAAATCATAGAAAACATTGTGGCTTCTGCTTTGCACTTACTTGCATCCTTCATTCTGGGGAAGCCAGTTGCCAGGTCATGAGGACACTCATACCTATGAGAGGGCCACATGGCAAAGAATTGCAGCTTTCTGCCAACAACCAGTGAGGGACTGTGGCCTTCTGCCAGTAGCCATGTGAGTGAGCCATATTGGAAGTGAATCCTCTAGGCCTTGTCAAACCTTCAGATGATTGCAGCATCAGCTGATTGCTTGACTGTAACCTCAGGAGTTACCCTGAGCCAGAACCACCCAGGTTAGCCACACTCAGATTCTTGTGTGAGATTATGCCTTTTGTTTCAAGCTACTAAATTTGGAGGGTAATAGATAAGAAATGCAATTGACAAGACAAAAGTTAAACATTGTTAATTTAAAAGCAATTATAATAACAATACATATAGATGTTTTTGTTATGAGATTTGGCCCTTGGAAACACACACTGTATACTCAGCCTGTATTCAGCATTTTCATTTTATTAAATAGGAAACTGAGAAACAGAAAAGTGAAATGATTTATTTATTGGAGGGAGTGGTGGTAGCTAAGAATCGAAACATCTTTTCTTTTTCCACTTCTTTTTGAAATATGGCTCTATTAAAATATAGGTAAAGACTGAGTCAAAAATGACACCAACAAATTCAAAAGAGTTATAGTTTGAGGAAACTTTTATTTAAAGAGAAGTTTTCTGAGAGCCGTTGTTTTATTATTAAATCATTTCAAGTGGTCTGCATCATTTTATCTTTACACGCAGTTCAATTATGCCACTTTCAATTAATAAACGTGAAGGAGATTTCAATGGGTCATTTAACTCAGGCCTAGATATGAATATTTTTGATCAATTCTGCAAACATTTGTCAAGAACACTACAGCTGGCTAGGGAACACAAAGATAAATAAGATATCTCTGCTCACAGTTTATAAGTTAGTGATAGAGCAGATAATTTCAATACTATGTTAAGAGTACTGATACAGATATTCACAGGGAACAAGTTGAAAATAGAGGATGTACACCTAAGCCAGGCTAGGAGTTCGGGGAAGACAAATAACTTTCTCAAAGACATAGAGCTACTTTGCAGCATTTAGAATTTGTCTTGACTGTTTTCTAGATACCTGAGAGTGGTAGGAACAAAATTGTAAGCTACCTGCCTATTATCTTTCATATATTGGTAAGATGCCCTCTGTTTTTATACAGAGACCCTTTTAATATCCATTAATCAAAAAAATTTTTGAGATATTATTCAAAATAATTTTTAAGGACTTTTTTTTCTCAACCAAGATAAATGGAATGGACAGACACTAGAAAAAAATAAGAAACATTAAAAACAAAACAAAACCCAGGAAGTATACAGAAGTATACATGAATTCGGAATGATTTTAGGAATATACATGAATTGGAAACATGAATTAGGAGACTGAATTATATAATGTCAAACTGTAAGACTCTAACATTTGGGGTGTGGGATTCTTAAAAAAATTATAAAGAAATCTTTTTAGTGGTTTGTCCTGCATATTTCTAGGTACCAGTTGATGAGAAACTTGTGGCAAGGAGCTGCTTTGAAGGGAGGAAAGATTGCACCTGTGGATCAGTTTGGTAGACTCTGGTACTCGATTCTGTCAGTTTGAATAAGCGAATCGCAGACAGTATAGAGCCAAGGGAACTTCTAGCAGTCTTTCATAAATGAGTCAGTATGAATGAACAGGCCTTTCATAACTTCATTTTGAACTCTGCCTGCAAACCAAAGGTCAGCAGGCCCTTCAATCCAGGGGCTACACGATGCCTGGAGGTGCTGATAGTTGGTTTTGTGAGATGGGGGAAAGAAAATTTAAGGAAGATGGGGCAGAAGACAAAAAGAAAGGGACTGTAAGAAGCAAAGAGGGAGAGACAGAAGGAAAAGTAAGAATTAGTAACTACGGTTTGTTAAGTACTGCTATCCGGTGAGCTTTGCAAACTTGATCTCAATCCTCAGAAGAGCCTTCTGAGGTAGTACTGGGAGTACCTCTGTTTTACTGGTCAAGATACAGAAGTCATACAGTGAAAAAAAAAAAAAGTCATATAGCTAGTAAGCAGCAAAGCTGTGAATTAAACTCAGATCAGTCTGACTCCCAAATCCAGCACTCCTATCCATATTGCCACAATGGGAATATATCCGCCTACTGTGATGTAAGAGATGACCATCACAGACAACTGCTGGCCCTTGGATTTTTTTTTAAGTTTGTAGACAAGTCTAACAGAATGAAGATCCCTTAATTGGATTTGCCTGTTATCCAATATTGCACACCACATCACATGCCGAGCTTCAGTACCCTATATGAATCAGTTAGAACCTTCCCATTTAGCCTAATGAACCCTAATTTCAGACAAAGGTAACTGTCACCTTTTGTTTCATCCTGTGCTTTTATTTTTCAAATACCAAAGCCGACCTCTGAACTCAATCTGCACTTGCTTATTGATGCATAAATATCTATAATATCACAGTAAATTAAATTCTGTTTTAAAGGGTTTCTATTTAACAATCTGTCAGAACTTTCACAGCATTTGATTTCTGGTCTCCTCTGTCTAGTGACAGGTTTATCTCAATATGGCTTGATTAATGAAACCTTTTATTTGGTGTAAGCACACCTATTATTACCATAATCTTTTAATGCTTGCTTAGCCAACTCTGGTGGCAGGGATTCTCAAAACTTCTAACTTCTTTAGCTACACCAGAGAGCTTAAAGCTCACCAACATTGGGTGAGATTAACAGGCCAGGAGACCAATGCCCTCCTAATGGGGAGCATGGTAACGTTAGTGTCAGCTCAATGATATAGCACTCTATCTCTGAGGCTTGGCCCAACTCTCTTTTAACCTCTAGGGTTTAAGAAATGTTTCTGACTTAGAGCCAACAAATCCGCCTTCCTCTCCACTGCTACTGTGTCCTTGCATGCCAGTCATTGGGGGGCGTGGCTGACTTCTCCCTTGGGAGCTGAGAAATTGCAAGTGCACTGTGTAGCTGGGAAGTGGGATGAAGTCTAAAATAAAAGAATGTATTGAAAAAGAGTGTCTTAATGAAGCCAAGGAGCCAGGCACTAATAGCTCTTAAGAAATAGAAATGACTTTATGATGGATATTCCACAAGCAACCTTTTCAGAAAAGAAGAGTGCAATTGAATTATGTTTTGCTCCTGACAAGTATTTACCCCGGAGAGGAGCTGCCATTACTGCCGGATTATATTCTTTGCGTCCTACATACTTCCAAAACACTGACGAAAAAATATTTTAGATCTCATATAGACTCACCATTGTCACTGTTTTTACTTTGCTATTAAATATCTAATAATGTTAAAAGTGAGATATTGAAAATAAAATCTGAAACTTAGTGCTGCAGAAATTGTCTTCTCTACAGTTTTCCTATCTAGTATTTTCTGCGTTGGTAAACTGATAGGCTTTTGACATATATTATACTGTTCCTTTATTTGTACCCCTGTCTGCCTCTAATGCTTAAAACATCTCATACTTTTTTTTTCTTTCTCTTCAGTTTGTGGTCACTGTAGTTTTAAGGGCAACAAATTCACTTGGAGAGTTTCACTATTGTTTTTAAACTTCCTGAGGTAGGAAAGAAAACAAGATAATTTTTTTTTCTTTATTTTTTTACACCTACAGCACCTGATCTTCCTAGGTGGTCTCTCATTCAAGTACTAACCAGGCCTGACCCTGCTTAGCTTCTGAGATCAGATGGAAAAGAAGGTAATATTAAATACGACTCATGATCCTCACAAGTAAAATAAAATTAGATAAAAGAAACAAATGAATCTGTTATTTTAAAAAAAATTGTGATAGTAGTTAAAACTCTTTGTTGAGACTTGAATATTCAGAGACAATAACCTCTGAAATCATTAGAAAAGGCATTTTATCTAGTGACCATATAAACTTGATCATTAATTCAATTACTTGAGTTTGCAATTTGTTATTAAATATATATGCTTATATAGACTTTAAAATGCAGACGTTTTCTTTCTGGAGTTTTAGTAGTGAAAAAGAAAATACTATAGGAGGTATTTCTTTTGAAGGCATACCATCAGATTTTAATTATCAAATTAGCTTTAATTGGATTTATTATAATCACATGGAAAAAATAAAGTATGATTTAATTGTACCTTCAAAATTAGATATATGGTTTAAGAATATCCATTCAAGAAAATAAAGAAGTAGAGAACCTTGTTTAATTTAAAATGATTCTCAAAGTCAATCAAATAATTTTCAATAACATCAGGATCTTGCGTTTTGTTTGAAAAAATATATGACATTTTTCTTCATTAAAAATGTTCTTTTGCAAGAAAATACAGAAACCTCTTAATGAGATACCGGATGGAGGATTATTATAATTCTACAGCATGTTTCTCAGTTTTTAGTTTATTTCACATCAAGCTTTTTAACCTTCGACAACAAATATTGTTGTACCATGAAGACAGCAAATCCAAACAATTACATATGTAGTCCAAAGGCATACACAAGAAAATCAATATTTGACATCTTTGCAACTCCCTCTTTGCAGTAGCGTTCAATAGCTCTTATTCATTATACACTTATATCTCTTTCAGATTCGCCTTTGTCACTAGAAACCCATTTTTTTTTCTCCTTTGACTTCCACATAACTTCTTTGCCCTGTACTTTTACAGATGCCTTCTGGCTATAAATACTAATGAAATCTCTTTGCTTAATTCAATTTTGCTGGTACACTCACAGTTATGACCTAGCTTTCCCACGAGAGAGACTGATTGAACATTCTACTACCTTATGGATGGGAGCAAACATTCTTACAGAACTGGACTGACAATTTCCATAATTATAGAATTCACAGCCTAATGACCTTAAAAAACAATAAAAAGATCTCTTGTTAATTCCATTTCTATTACTGACATTCAAGATATTTCATTTTTCACGGGACAACAAATTTACTTTTTTATTTTCCAAAGAGCAGTCTCTCCTTTCCCCCCAGATTAAATTTTCTGAATATTGAAGTATTCCATTGAATATTTAGCATTTCTTTGTCTTTTAAAAGTTAGAATATTTATGATCCTTAGAATGCGTTTGACTGATTTATAGCAATCAATTATAAGAGTACGTTTTCAAATAGCCCTTTTAAAAATGAAAAATAGAATAATTAAAAAGATCACAAGTCCTCCCTTGCATATAATTATTTCATTATTTCATTACAGTGCAGAAATTATTTTTGCTGACTGTGAGCAATTTTAATTGAGTGAGATCTGTGTTAATATACGATAGTAAGCAGTTCTTCCTAAGAAATAAGATCACTAATTGCCTAAATTTTTATTCAGTACACTGAGTCTTATGAGTCACATTATAATATAAACCTAATCACTAGATAGAGTGGGCACAATACCTTTTCTGTAGTGTAGACATCCTAAAAACATAACCTGCCTGCTAATTTATTCCTTCAACAGGTTTATTGTTTTGTGAAGCATTTGTTTTGTAGAAAATTCTTTGTCCAGTTATCACAGAAAAACTATGATAATGAAACATTAAAATTCAGACTTGAAGTCTACTAAAGCAGAAATAAACAAAGCTAAAACACAGCATCATTGATTCTTCCTAAATACCAAAATGCTCGGCACCCTAGCGTAGATTCTGGAAACTTTTGGCTTACAAATAAAGACTACTCTTCAGGAATGGAAATCTCGAGTGTAGCAAGATAGCCTGCTATTAAATGAAGTTAAATTAAATGTTAATAATAGCCATTTTCTTGCAAAAATTTAACATTCATCATAAATGTTATAGTATCCTTGGCATATCTAAATATTTTATATACCTATAAGATATTTTCTTCCCAATAAATCTTTTACATATATTTATTACTAGGGGAGAATGTATAAACTAAACTATAATAAAATTCATCAGAACCACGATGTTAACAACACAGACAGTTTTGATAAAATCCAAGCAAATATTTTTAAAAGTATATTTGTTTTTATGTATAGTTTAGTATTGAATAGGCTGTGGCTTGTTTAACTTAAACCTTAAGTGAAAAGTACTGTATTTGCGTCTATTCTTAGTTTAAAATGTAATTTTTGAAAATAGAAACAAAATACTTGAAAAACTCAATGTTAATTATTGGTAAATGCATTTATTCATTCAGCAAATATTTATTAACAATTAATTAATTTATTAATAATTCTAAATGTGCTAATTCTACTTTCTGACGCCTTTCCAAGAGAAGTGCTAACATTTTTGCCTTCTTTGCTTGGATTTAGGTATACTCATTTGCTGGTAAAAGAAGCTCACCAGATTGGTCTTTAACTACCAACTCTGTAGAAGTTACAGAGTTGTTTACAATTTGAATTTCTATATTTCCACATGATTTTGATATCAATGTGTCAGAAATGACTACAACCTTTTCAAAATCTCTAAGAAATAAGTTATTGTGAATAGAACAATTTTCGTATTTGGAGTTTTTCACTAGAGGTCAAGAATTATGTGTGTTATGGAGGGTAAACTATATTGTTGGCTGTAGAAGGAGGCTGTCTTATGGTGAAGGAATTCAAGCATAGCACAATGTGAGGGTGATATGATCTAGAAAAATGAGAACAATATTGTTCAGAGTCCTGGTTTCTGGTACTTCTGTTAACTAGCTGTAAGACTTTGGACAACTCTTGAAATCTTTCTGGACCTTAATTTCCAGATCTGGAAAATGTGGGTAATAATCCTTACTCTGCTTTCTACTAGTGATCGTGTCATGATAAATAGTAGCTTCCTCATCTGTGAAATGGGAGTTGCAAATTAGAGCAGTTCTTAATCTGAGGTGATCCAAGAATCCCTTTGAGACTATGCAAATTCGTGTTTATGTGTTCATATGTACATCTTTCTGCATATGAGGTCTATAGCTTTTGTTAAATTCTCAAATGGGCAAGTGACCCAAAGAAGGTTAAGAAACAGTGGATTTGAGAATCTCTAAGAACCTTTCTACTCTTAAATTCAAATTCCATTCTCTCTGTCTGAATAATATATATGAGAGCACTTTGGAAGACTGCTAAACAAATGCAAAGTATCATTCTCCATCTCTCTTTATGGATCTAGTCTATGTAAAAGTCATAGTCGTACTTGAAAAGGTGATATTATATTATGTTGCATGGGTTATTGAAAAAATATATTACCTAAGGGAATCTCTCAAATACAAGGTTCAGTATTAGACCCCTAGGAGATTTAGAGTATGTCACAGAGACTCAGAGAAAATAGGACATCTAGGTAAGAGTACAAAAATATTTTAGTATAGATTCAGTGTAGTTCAGTGGGTAAGCTTTAAGCTAGTAATTAAACTAATATGAAGCTATTGATCCAGTTGTAGTCTGGATTATGACACTTATAGCTATGTCTCAATTTCCTTCTCTCTAAAATGATTTTAGTAGTTCATACCTCACAGGATTTGGAGAAGATTAAGTTATCTTGTTAGATTAGATTAGTTAGTATGGGTGCAAGTATTTTTAGTCAACTGTACTGCATTACAAAAAAGCAAGGAATTCTCCATTCAAAAGAGGAAAAACCCACTGTTGAAGATTTCGTGATTTTGAGGCGATGCAGGTTGAGGAGGGAATTGGGTTAGAGTCCCCTTAACTATAGTGAAAAAAAAAATCTAATGCATAGTATGAAGGTTGTTCATCTAAGAAATAGTTGACATGGGTCTCAGTTTACCTCTTCCTTTTTGGATTTGCATCAGAATGGAGTAAAAAGAGTATTTGGTTCTAGAATTTGTTCTTCCTAAGGATGAAACTGAGTTTCTAGATAGAAGGCAGAGATGGACTCTTACACATTTTTATATTCACAGCTGTATGTAGGTACTCAATAAAGTTTATTCATTGAATACTCTTGGGCTGGTTACTTTCTCTAAGTGATGTTTCTTCTATTTGTAGGAATAATAATTAAAAAACTGGGTGAGTTAGAGAACTCTCTACCAAGTCCTTTGCATATTGTTTGTTCTAGCCTCACAACACTGTGAAATACTATTCCCATTTTAAAAGTGAGAATTCTAAAGTTCACAGAAAATGAGTAACTTAAGATCATAACCGCCTTACAAATTTACTAAAAAGAGAAAATTACGTAATGTATTTGATTGTGCTTTAAAATCTATTAAGGCTATGTAGTTGCAATGCTGCTGCTGTTATTTTACTTTTTGTTGCTTTTGTCAGTTCCTCTAGCTTCAAAGATTTTACTTTATTAACAGCCACCCATTGAAGCAAGAGGGTGCTTTCCCCTTGGTCCCCGCCCAGTTTATTGAGATATATTTGACATACAGCACTGTATAAGTTTAAGGTGTACAGCATAATCATTCAGCTTATATGTGTATATTATGAAATGATTACCACCAGAAGTTTAGTTAACATCATTGTCTCATATATTAACCCCTTATCAGATATATGATATGCAAATGTTTTCTCCCATTCAGTAGAGGGCCTTTTCATTTTGTCGATGGTTTCCTTTGCTGTGCAGAAGATTTTTAGTTTGATATAGTCCCACCTGTTCATTTTTTTAATTTTTATTTATTTTTTTACTTTTTATTTTATTTTTTAAATTTTTAATTAAGTTTATTGGGGGTAACATTAGTTAATACAATTATATAATTTTCAGATGTACATTATCACTTGACATCTGTATAGTCTATTGTGAGTTTACCACCCAAAGTCCAGTTTCCTTCAGCTACCATATATTTGATCCC
>NW_011888932.1:1893918-1901953 GCF_000151845.1 Pteropus vampyrus | reverse complement strand
CTCTCCAACATTTGTTATTACTTGTCCTGTTGAGTATAGCCATTCTAACAGGTGTGAGATGGTATCTCATTGTGGTTTTGATTTGCATTTCCCTAATAGATAGTGATGCTGAGCATCTTTTCATATATTTGTTGGCCATTTGTATGTCCTCTATAAAAAAGTGTCAGTTCAGGTCCTCTGCCCATTTTTTGATTGGGTCATTTGTTTTTCTGTTGTTATTGAGTTGTATGAGTTCTTTGTATATTTTGAATATTAGGCCCTTATCAGAGGTGTTGCTTGCAGATACATTTTTCCATTCGGATGGTTGTCTCTTGACCTTGTTGATGATTTCTTTTGCTGAGCAAAAAATTTTTAGTTTGATGTAGTCCCATTCATTTATTTATTTTAGCTTTTATTTCTCTTGCCTTTGAGGTCATAAATTCATAAAATCCTCTTTAAGTCTAAGGTCCTTGAGTTTAGTTCCTATGTTTTCTTCTATGCATTTTATTATTTTAGGTCTTATATTTTGGTCTTTAATCCATTTTGAGTAAATTTTGGTATGTGGTGATAGACAATAGTCTAGTTTCATTCTTTTGCAGGTGGCTTTCCAGTTTTCCCAGCACCACTTATTGAAGAGGCTTTTCTTCCTCCACTGTATGCTTTTGGCTTTTTTTGTCAAAAATTATTTGCCCATATAAATATGAGTTTATTTCTGGACTTTCAATTCTGTTCCACTGGTCCATGTGTCTGTTTTTCTGCCAATACCATGCCGTTTTGATTACTGTTGCTTTGTAGTATAATTTGAAGTCAGGCCGAGTGATGCCTCCAGCTTCATTCTTTTTTCTCAGGATGGCTTTGGCAATTTGGGATCTTTTGTGCTTCCATACAAATCTGATGATTTTTTGTTCTATTTCTTTAAAAAATGTCAATGGGATTTTAATGGGGATTGCATTAAATCTGTATAACGCTTTAGGTAATAAGGTCATTTTAACTATGTTGATTCTTCCAATCCAAGAACATGAAATATCTTTCCATTTCTTTGTATCTTCTTTGATTTCTTTTAATAGAGTGTTGTAGTTTTCATTGTATAGGTCCTTCATTTGTTTTGTTAAATTTATTCCTCGGTATTTTATTCTTTTTGTTACAATTGCAAAAGGAATTATTTTTTCCACTACTTTTTCTGACACTTCATTATTAGAGTATAGGAATGCTATAGATTTTTGAACGTTGATTTTGTATCCAGAGACTTTGCTGTATTTGCTTGTTGTTTCTAGTAGTGTTCTTGTGGAGTCTTTAGGGTTTTCTAGATAATGATGCAATCCGCAAATAGTGACAATTTGACTTCTTTGTTTCCTATTTGAATGCCTTTTAAATCTTTCTCTTGCCTGATTGCACTCGCTAGGACCTTCAATGTTATATTGAATAACAGTGGCGATAGTGGACATCCTTGCCTTGTTCCTGATCTTAGAGGGAAGGTTTTTAGTTTTTCACCATTAAGTATAATGTTGGTTGAGGGCTTGTCATAGATGGCCTTTATTATGTTAAGGTACTTTCCTTCTATACTGATTTTGTTAAGTGTTTTGATCATAAATGGATGCTGTATCTTGTCGAAGGCTTTTTCTGCATCTATTGATATGATCATATGATTTTAATTTTTTAATTTGTTTATATGATGTATCACATTAATTGGTTTGCGTATGTTGAATGGTCCTGTGCCTCTGGGATGACGCCCCCTTGATCATGGTGTATAATCTTTTTAATATGTTGCTGTATTCGGTTCGCTAGAATCTTATTTAGGATTTTTTGCCTCTGTGTTAATGAGAGATATTGGTCTGTAGTTTTCTTTTTTTGCGTGTTATCTTTACCAGGTTTTGGTATCAGAGTAATATTGACCTCATAAAATGCATTGGAAAGTACTGCCTCCTCTTCAATTTTTTGGAAGAGTTTGAGGAGAATAACTACCTGTTTATTTTTGCTTTCGTTGCTTTTGCTTTTGGTGCCAGTCATCTCATATAGATACAAAAAAAAAAAAAAAAGGAAAAAAATTTATTCTCCTTGTGTTGGGAACTTTTAGGATTTACTCTCTTTCATATATCCCATACAGTGGTGTTAACTGTAGTCATTATATTGTATATTACATCTTGTACTTATTTATCTTATAATTGAGTTTGTATTTTTTGACCACCTTCATCCAATCCTCCTCCCCCAACAACGAATCTCTTTTCTGAGAGGGTGCTTTGATAGAAATTTTAAGGTACATTGTGTCTCAGAAATGCAGATTCGGTGATGACAGGAAATAGTTGTACCTAGGTCATTTTTGATTGGGCTAGATGCATCTGTTATATCACCAAGTAGCTGTTGCTGAGAGCTGAGACAAGGAATGAAGAGTAACCATGAATGTTTGATGAATGAGACCCTTTGTAAATATTCTACCTGCAGTTCCTCCTTCCACCTCACCATTAAAATAGATTAAGATCACGAAAACCAAGAAGTTCAGATCTAAAGCTAAGATTCAAGGTTGGAGTATCATGAGTCTTAACTGGTGAGTGTAAAACCAGTAATCTTTGTGGGACCAAGACCATGAATTTGCTTTGAATTTCTTGTTTTCTGTGGAGATGAGATTTATATTCACTGTAATATACAAAGTTGAAATACATTAAAGCTTCATAACATAACAAAGATAGGTTTATAAGTATAGTCTAACACTATCTCTCAGTTTGTCAGTGGAGGAATGGTATAGTCAAGTTAGAGGAAAACTTCTGATTACCATGCAGAATTACTATTTATTTCCAACCACTATATTTCTCCTTGGTTTTAAAAATACCCTTTTATGGGGCAATTTGATTTTGTGCAATTTTTTCTACTTAAAAATTTAATAGAAGGTCTAGTGGAGGAGTTTGATCATTTATTGCACATTTGCACATTCACTAATAATGATGAAAGATTTGTTGGTTGTTTAGTTTATCTGAGAGAGATGAGCCACACCATAAGAGAGGGTGGGGAATCTGGGCTCAATGCCCAGGATATTTTCTTTGCTATTTGGATCACCGTGTTTACTAGAATATTTAATTAATCCCACTCTTGGATAATGCTTATTGCTGATGACCATTGCTGAACTGAAATATGAAACCATATGTAATATATCTTCAATAAAATTTAGATTTAAAAGTCCCTAAATGATGTATGTATTTGACAGTCCTTAAGGAAAACTGATGAAGGGAATTTCAGAGAATGGATAGGCTTAATAGTAACAATTCTTTTCATTCATGTGGAAGGAAGTTCAGAATTATGAAATGAAACAGGAATTAGCACAACATTTGAGGTAGGATTGTACCAATTCTTGGATGTGTAAGTTGCTATGTTGATAAATATTTGGCTCTTCTACTATATCTCTGGTGAAGGCCTTTTCTGAAGTTCTTTAAGACCAGTTCTTTTTGGAATATAGCTTAGCCATAGTTAGACTATCAGAGGACTTTCCGATAATTCTCTTTTGAGTAATTCAATACACAGCATGATTTTCTCTTATTATTGAACCGATGCCTCAGCAAAGGGTTAGAGGAATTCTGCTGTTTGTAGCGAAAATCTTGTGCCAAGAGCATTAACCTTGAAGTTCTATACACTTTGCAGGTCAGGCAATTACCACAGTTATCCTATTTACTTATTTAAGGATGTGGCAAGAAGTGCTTCCCAAAAATGGACTGATAAATGTGAGTGGAGGGGAAAAAAATCAATTTCTCTTCTTGAAAGAATAGATCTAGAATTGTAATGATGGAAAGAATTCTAAGATTCAGTTAAAATGTCTCTTGAACAGATCAGAACAAATAGTCTGATGTATTGGAGTGTGCCTGTGCAGTCAAGAGGGGTAGAATATTTGAAATGATACAGTGCTTAAGAATTTGATCGAATCCAGTGGTCTTCAAATTTCATAGAGCCTCAAGTTCCCTTATTCAAACAAAATCTTATATACTTAATATGTAAAGCAGGCTTAAGGGAAACTATTCTCCTTGAAGCCAAAGAGGTCACACCTGTTCATATGCTTCCCCTTCTTCCTTCCTTCTGAGCACAGTTTGAGAATCACTCATCTAATCCAACTCTTTCATTTGACAAATATGAACATTCATTTCCAAGAGAAGTGAGCCAACTTATTCAAGGTCATGTAACTGAATGGTTAGGGCTGATTCCCAAACCAGTGCTCTGCTCTATTATGTACTTTCTACCTCAGACGTTCTTTCTGCTTCTTGCTTGGAATTCTGGGAGGAGAGCCACTCTCTGCACTAGAACACTAGAGAAAAACAATGCAGTCAGGGGTTGTGAAGACAAGTGGAGAATATGAGTCACTAATACCATTCTCCTAGTCCTCGTGCTTAACCAAGGACAGGTATTTATTTACCACCCATTATTATGTGTAAGGCTTAGTTTGAGGGTACAAGAGAAGTACAGAATTCCAGAATAGAGGAAGAAATCATATCTTTACTATTCTTTGCCATATATTTTCTCCTTAAAAATATGAACAAGGTGGTAATTTAAAAAACACATATCATACATTCACTGCAGTGGTTTCAGGCAGGGACTTTGGAGTCAGACTGCCTAGTTTTGAAGTGGCCCAGACACTTGCCTTGGGCAAATTACTTAACTTCTCAGTGCCTCTGTTTTCTCATCATAAAGTGAGAAACATAAATTACCTGCATCACAGAATTGTTGTGAAGATGAAATATACATTTATATATAAAACTTATAATTTATATATGTGCTAGCTACTATACATATATTTGTATATATATGTGTACATATACTATACGTATATACACACATTATATATATGTATATATAATCTGGCACATAGTACTAGGTAAATCTTAACTATTATGATTATTATGATTCTCATTATTCACAGTGACAATTCAAGAGTCTCTTCTAAATTAGTGTTTTGGTTTTGTACTTCTTATATATATTGTTAAACAAATCATATGGAAATTATATTCTGAATACCTAAATTATCAAAGCATAGTTAATTCAGTTTGATAATCTTCATTTCTTATTTTAGAAAATGGCATGTTTAACTTCTGTATATACTTGTCTCAGTCAGTTTGGGCTGCTATAACAAAATACTATAGACTGAGTAGTTTATAAACAACAGAAATTTACTTCTCACAGTTCTGAAGGCTGGAAGTCTAAGATCAGGGTGCCAGCATTGTCAGGTCTGGTGAGGACTCTCTTCTGAGTTGCAGACTGCCAACTTCTCATTGCACCTCACATGGAGGAAAGAGCAGATTACTGGAACTAGCTCTTGTGTCTCTTCTTAGAAGGACACTAATTCTAATCACAAAGGGTCCACCCTCATAACCTTATTACTACCCAAAAGCCCCACCTCCTAATACCATCATATTGGAGGTTGGGATTTCAACATACGAATTTTAGGGGGGGAACACATTTAATTCATAATGATACTCTAATGATCATTTTACAGTATATATAATATATACAGTATGATATATTTCACTTACTCCTGCCTTTTACATCTTAAATGGGAATCTTTATAGAAATATATGGCACTTGCCAATGATAACCTAATACTATCACTTATTCTTCTTAATATATGTGCTATCTTCTCAAACAAAAAGTAAGACTATGGATATAAACAATGTCATATATATCTTTTCATGTTTCTAGAATCTAGCCTTGTGCCTTGCACATTGAAAACAATCAACAGATGTTTGCTATGTCATGAATTCTACTGTTAATGGCAACATCTTTCAATTTTTTCTTTTCTAATTTTAAACTGTCAGCCCAATTATAATATCTTCTGACTAATTTTTCTTTGTTCCGCTGGATCTAAGGTTCATAAATTTGTTGAACCATGAATAAAAGCAAAAAGCTAGCACATGTAGGTAAGAACCATATGCATCGCTTTAATGAATAGTCATCGTGACATATGGAGGAGGACTGCCTGATTAATTATTGGGTTTGATGGAGTCGCTGCCTGCCTGAACAAGTCAGTCCAGGGGCCAATTTATAGTGGCAAAATCCTGTGATGGGCTGGTCTGACCGATAAACAAAGTAAATAAATGAACCAAGTTGATTTAGTAGCCCAGATAATTTGCTAGATTAACATGGAAATATTATATTTCTTCTTAACAGGAAAATTTACATACTTTTTGGAATTATGTAGAGTCTTATGGTGACATTCCATTTACTTGTGTTTTAGTAATTTAATAAATTTCTTTAGCACAAATAAATAAAGTATTTTTCTTTCTTTAGAGCCAGTGATGCTAATTGTGAGTCATACTAATAGTCAAATGAACAGATTTTTTTTAGACTAATTTTTTAAACAAATAAAAATCACACATACACAGGTAAACAAAACATCATAGGATATAAATTGAAAAGTAAATGTCTTTTTCCTGCCATTCCTAACTCCCTAGTACTTCTTCTCCAACGATAAATAGTGTTATACATTTTTTTTGGATATTCTTCAATATTTTTTATGTATTACACAAGCAAGACCATAGTTACTTATTTTTTTTTGCTATTTGCTTCATTCCCTTTACAATATATCATAGACTTCCTTCCATATCAGAGCATATAGAGCTATATCATTAAAAATAATCTTGCAATATTCTTATCTATGAATATTGTACTTTAACAACTTTTGTATTAATGGACAATGTTTGCTGTTATGATCAATACTTCAATTATCATCCTTTAAATAACATCTTTGCACACTAGTGTGTTTTACCCGTGGAATAAATTTCTTGAAGTGAAATTTGGCAAAAAGAATGTACATTTAAGTTTTAGGTAGATATTGCCAAACTGACCACTCAAAATAATGTATGAGGATGTCTATTTTCTTATTTGGTGTTTTGTTATTAGTTTGTTTAAAATTTATTTTATTTTATCTTCTAATAGATATTTATTTTTTCTGCTTCTCATTATTTCTGGAAACTATCCACATGTCCTTTGCAGAACCATCTCTTTCCCATGTAGTTGGGGGGGCTCCACCAGAAATAGAACAGGTGGCTTAGTCCTGGCCGATCTGAGTATCAAATACTCTTAATAACATTTTTTAATGCCTTTATTATTTTTCCAGGTTTATTGAGGTATAATTGACAAATAAACATACATATTTAAAGTACAAGTGATAATTTGATATATACATACATTATGAAATGATTACCACAATCAAGTTAATTAATACATCACATCCATCACCTCCTACAGTTACCATTCCTAGTAACATTGTTGACTTGTGGGTGGACCCATGACTTAAGTCGTTCCAATGCCCAAAACTCATATGGGAGCCACAGGAAGAGCCACTCTCTTTTTTTTGCTGGGCTGAAACCTGGGAGGATGTAGGCATGGAGTTGCTGAATGGCACCTTGCCTCTTTGTGGCATAAGAGTATGAAAGAGAGTGAAGCTGAGAAATAAAGGTAGATAGTGTCTCTAGATCAACTTTAGATGAAGCCAGAAAAATCTACTGGATTTTTCATTTGCGTGAGCTAATAAATTTTACTTTTTTGCTTGATATGGTTTGAGTTGGGTTTTTGGTCACTATTGGATATACATTTTTTTCTCTTAGCCCTAATTTTTACAAAAAATTTAAATAATATTAATAATGCTCTTTTTTTGAGCACTTTTTATGTGCAAGTTATTGAACTAGATACATGCATGATCTCAAGCCTCATGACGGTTCTCGAGAGGCATTATTATCCTTTTACTTTACAGAGGAGTTAAAAGAATTCCAGAGAACTTAATTGTCCAGTCTAGATAGCTGTTAAATAGTAGAGATTTATATTTAGATCTGCCTGATTCCAAAAGTCACCTTTTATCCTCTCTGCCACTGTTTTACCAAGTAGTAGAAATTAGATGCTTGAAGATATGCAGAATCAGTGCTATGAATTATTACTTCATTGTTTTATGTAATATGTTTTATATATTTCAAAGTTTTTTATACATTTAAATATCTCCAGATCTCTAATATCTGTTTATTTTCTCCAAGCACTGTGCTGCTATGCCCAAAACTTAGTAGCTGTCTAATGAATCATGAAGTAGGTTAGG
>NW_011888932.1:1886311-1892529 GCF_000151845.1 Pteropus vampyrus | reverse complement strand
TAGCAACGTTTATCAGCTCTGGGGGCTTCTCCTCGAGGTTACGGACAAACTGCCATAGTTCTAGGACGGAAAGTCCTTGGCCTCAGACAGCTGATTGAATGTTACCCCTAGGAAGTGGTAGTTCTATTTTTAAAGAACATTTTTTTTTTTTAGGAAAAATTTTGCTTAGTAGAGTAAGATTATAACTTTATTGGACACTGACTGATACACTTAATATCATTTAGAATAAAATATTTTTGATGCATGATTTTTTAAAAAAGACAAAAATCTAGAGATGTTAGAAAGAAGATACTTGGATTCTTTACTTCAACTTTTATCCCTAAATAAAGCCCACCAAGTTCACTCTGAATTCGCTCCTTTGGTGAGAAATATATAGGACAGTGGTTTGGTCTATATAGCTGTTTAATGTGCTTTCACAGTTGTCTAAATTAACCTCTGTGTTTCACCTTTCAGGGTGTCAGTTAGTGTTGAAGATACTTTTGTCTGAGGGTCATGGAACTCAAGATCAGGAAAGAATGCCAGTCATCACCTAGGCTAGTGTTTCCTAAAGTGTTTTTTATTATACCCCTTCTGCAGAATATTAATATCAGAATTTTTTAAGTTTCAAAGCCTAAAATGATATCATTAGAACTTGTCATAGCTCTGTTCTTTGACTCTGCCTTCCATTGTGTGGCTTTATTCTTGGACAAGCTCTCCTTTTAGACAGAAAGGCTGCCAGTAGCTTCTAGGGCTACATTCTTCCCAAGTATGAATCCAGTGGAAAAGAATAAGCAACTTTATCCCAGAATTCTCAGCAAAAGTCCTGAGCTTCACTCTGACTTTAGGTCGTATGCTTTCTTTTCCCCCCAATCAACCACCATCATCTGGGAGGGTATCCTACTTTTGCTTCCTGTATCACGTGTCATGCTTAGTACTGGGGGCAGGGGAGGTGGGTGGGAGTCAACCCCACTGGATCTACAAGGACTGAGAGAGAAGAAAGGTGAGTTCCCAAATGAATACAGAGGAAGTTGCTGGAAATAAGATGAATAGATGCTGGGTGCTCAAAAAGAAAAACTGCCCTTTCCATGTGTGCCTTGACTCTCCAAGATGGTGGGTAGAGAATGCAAGGTTTTCCAAACACAGGTACCAGTGGAACTTCCCCCACCCTACCCCCAAGAATTTTGTTAAATACAATTTGGGGAACCCTAAGTCTACAACAACTGCCTTCTTTGAAGAGATACTGCAAATGACAGAGAAACTGAGGAGAAATTAAATGACTCACCTGAGGTCTCATGGATATTTATTTTATTAGACAAAAAGCAGTCACTTTGCTTTGTGGGCTCTGATTGCCTATCCACAGAATCTTGATTTTTCTACCCAGGCATCTTTCTGCTTTTCTCCAAAGACTCCCTTGTTTTACAAAACAAAAATCCCTGTACATTCTGTACATTCACAAGTGCATAGGAATGTTTGCCCTAAATCAGGACTTTTTAAAATGACCATTGTCAGAAAATGTGTTTTCTTTGGCCCCTATTCCTCCATCCCAGCCTGTTTCTTGTTTTAATCTGTAGAGTCTGATCTGCTTATACCCTGGAGCCAAGTTTGTGTTTTATTCGTGCCACTTCGAGTTTTAACCTTTTCAGTTGAAAAACAAGAAATATAATACCAATTTCATAGAGACTCTTTAGGCTTAACTGAAATAGCATATGTAAAGCATGGCAGTGAGTTTTAAAATATTTGTTCTCCATAAGACACTGTTCAGAACATCCCAGTATTTGCTATATGTGTCATTGTGCTTTCAGCTCTTAGTGCTGCCATCACATAGTAGCAACTAAAAAAAAATATTTGTTGAATTGAATGGGCTCTTGAGTTGAATGGTACAAACACTTTACAGCCAAAGTTTTTTTTTTTTTTAAGAAATTGATATTTATTTTTCATCTGCCCTATTTCTGTTTTCTGTGGGAGAACAACTTAAGACTGCTCAGTGTTGCTCCTAACCATTCAGTGGCCTGAGCACTGGGAGCTGCAGACTAGGCTCCAGTGGCAGGCTGAGTGCTCCAGGCCTCAGTAAGGAACTACTCAACAAGCATTGAGGGCGCCTGCACATCTTCAGGCCAGTCCGCGACCTCAGGTTGAGTAGCAGTAAACTTGGGACCTGGAGCAGTCCACTCACCCTTGGTCATAGCCCTTTCATCAGTGACCAAGGATTCTCGTAGAAGCAGAGCTCAGGCATGACTTCCCATGGGTGTTCACAAGGGACGGTACCATGCATACGCAGAACTTCCCGGACCAGAGTCTACCACATCAGACTCACTGAGTGAGCTCTGAGGAGAGTCTGTGTTACACAGGGTTAAGAGAAGACACCTGTGTGGTCAGTACTGGGATCAGTAAACACTAGAAGATGGGGCTCCCAGAGGCTGTCTGGATCTGGTTAGTGCAGGTTCTGGGAGTGAAGTGTCCAGCAATAGGAGTGGCTCCAGTGGCAGCAGCAAAACTTCAGCACAGCTCCCTGGCCAATATTCCTGGAGGATATGACACTGACATCAGCCAGGTTTTCAATGGTAACAATAGCACAAGCCACCAGCAGAAGCTTCTCCTAGGTCCCCTTCAGGTTTATGCTCTAGATGCCATCACTTTCCCTTTTGTGGAAAGGAAATGTATTGTTCCATTTGAAAGTCAAGATTGGTGTCACCTAAGTGGGTTCCTGCTGCAAGGAATTTGAGGACATCCTCCTCCTTCCTCTGTAGGACATTCAGGGCTCTGAACATCATGAAAGTTTCCCTTTAAGTTATTATGGGAACCCAGGACAGTGCCATATGGACTCCTTCCTGGATAATGCAGAGAGGTACACCCAAACATGTTTGCTAGTATGCTTACTCTTCGGTGGCTGGGAATCCTGAAAAATAAAATGTTGAGGGAGGTATTATGCTGAATAAAATGCCCAGCCTAGTGAGACCCAGGCTTAGGAACTGTAAGACCTCGGATTTCTTTCTGGCTCTCAGTATGAGAGTCATGATTGTTTCCCTTGCGTCATCCTCCGCATGTGGCTTTTCATCTACATTCTGGCTTTGCCCCAGGAGATGATACACTGCCGTATGCCAGGAACCTGGTGAAAGGTCACATCCAGAGTGACCAAGCTGAGAGGAGCTCATTTAACAGCATGGGTCCCTAACTGCATTCCTTAGTGCTCCATCTCTGTGGGGTAAAAACAAGAGTGAAACATTCCAAAGGGGCCTAAAATTGAGATTTTGGCCTGATAGTTTAACTGGAAGAATTTTTGCTCTGATTTGCTGTAACCAGGAGCGAGTTTCTGTCATTTCCCCACTGAATAAAAAAAATGGAATTTATGATGAATGGTTTTTAAATTGAGTGATCTGGACTTATTCTTTACAGCCTAGTGAGACCCATCCCAACTTTTTATAGACAGTTTCTTTAAAGACAGTGTGAGAAACCTCAGTGTGCTCTGGAGGTTTTTGTAAATGGTTGTTAGCTCAGCCTTTTAAAAACTCGGTTTCTACGTCATATAATTGCCCATCTTGACATACCTCTTCCTGACGCTGCTTGAGCAAGGACAAAATTAATTGAGGGTTCTCTTCTGCTGCAAATGCTGATTTTGGTGGTTTTTTTTTTTTTTTGGTTGTTGTTGTTTCATCTTTTTCCATGTTGTCCCTGAATTTCTTGAAGTTTCTCTCTTTCTCAGTCTGTTTTTTTTTTTAATCTACATAAATTATGTCTACTAAGGTTGATATTCACCTCAATCCAATTCAAAGTACTACATTTATTGAGCATCTATTTTATACAAAGCATGCTGGAACTGTTTTCTAAAACTTCAACATAGAGACTTCAGAGCTGTAGCATCCAATATCGTTGCTATTATCTGCCTGTGGCTGTTTAAATTAATTAAAATTAAATGAAATAAAGATTTCATTTCCTTAGTTGTACTAAACATATTTCAAGTGCTCCATAGCCACAAGTGCCTGGTGTCTACTGTATTAGCTCAGATATTGAATGTTTCCATCACTGTAGAAAGTCCTATTGGACAGTGTCTTCCATTTACAAGGTCGTCAAAAACTTCTATCTTTCAGTGACTTTTTTTTTTTTTTTTGTAGCAAATGAAACGACATTTATTGAATTTTTTTTTTTGGTAGCAAATGAAATAACATTTATTGAATTTTACTATGGGAAACACAAGGACAACAAAACATGTTTCTTGTCCTCAAGGAACTTAATATACATTGAGGAAAACTGGCATATGACACAACTGAGATTGCAAAGCAGGATATGCGAAGTGACGTAATAGAGGCATATGCAAGGTACAGTGGACTCATTTCTACTCTGCACCAGGGCCTTTATTCAGAAGGTGGCATCTAGATAGGAAAAGACAACAGAAAGACAGAAAGTCATTTTCGGTGCCAAGGGAATGATGTGAGTAAAAACGGGGAAACTAGCTCAGTCCAAGGCAGGTAATTTAGCATAGAGATTAATAGCATAGACACGGGACAAACTACCTGGGCTTAAAAAACTGGCTTTGTTTCTTGTTAGCAAGTAAATTAATCTTTCTAAGTCTCAGTTTCTTCATCTGTAAAATGGAGCTCATCGTAGTAGCTACCTAACAGGGTATCTGTGAGGATTAAATGACGATGTATTTGGAGACTTAGCACAGTGCCTGGTTCATTTCAGGCCACTAGGGGAGGATCTGGGGGAAAGGGAAGTTGCAAATAACAGGGTCTCCAAATAGTGGCTGAAATAAGATAGAAAATAATTTCCTTTTCAGCTAAAAATCTAGAGGTAGGCAATCCAAGACTGGTATGGTGGCTCCTGTTCCACAAAGTCCTCAGAGACCCAGTTCCTTCCAGCTTTCTGCTTTGCCTTCCCTAGGGTGTGGCCCTTGTCTTATGGTTCAGGGTGGAACTTCAGTCATGACATTCATGTCCCAGTCAGGAAGATGATCCTTTGTTTCTTAAGGTTCCCAGAAGTTGCCACCTGACATTTCTACTTGCATCCTATCGAATTTAGTTACACGGTCACATCTAACTTCAGGGGAAACTGGGAAACATAATCTTCTTTCTAGGTGGACTTGTTTCTAGCTAAAATCTGTATTACTAATAGAAGAGGTGGGAAATGGATATTGGAGGAAATTAGCAGTCTCTGTTACAAAGAGAAACAAGACTGAAGCCAGGTCACAGAGGTCTTTAATGCAGTCTTGCTTGAGCTCTGTGGAACTGTTCCTCAAAGCAGCAATACTCAGATACTTTCAAGAACAGTTACTCCCAATTAAAAAAAAATTTCCCCTTAATCTTCCAACATTCCTTCCACTCTCCTTCTTCTTTAAGGAAGGAAAAAGATAACCTGAGGGGAGGAAATGTGAGAAGGCAACCCTTCCACCTGGCAGCTCTCCTGTAGCCTTCCTCCAATGTGTCATTGGCCCTCACAAAATGGGCCGAGAATGAAAATCAGTTCTTCTAATGGGGTAGGTAGTGCTGAATATAGGGAATTGGTATTTTATTATTAAGATAATAATGTGCTCTTTGAGCACTTTGCATTTACCCCAGACACTGCATTGTTGATGGTGTGCTCCGGTAGATTCTAAGCAGCTTGAGGACAGAGTTTAGGTCTTACTTGAATCTATATCCTCAGCAGTTAACACAGGGCTTAATGCAAGGCATACATAAAGCTACCAAATGTCTGGATGAATGCTGAGCATACGAATGCTGGCTAGGTTGCGTTAAAGCAGCTTTACTAGAGCTTAAATCCTTGTGCTGTTGATTATTGCTAAGTCTGTGGTGAAAGCATTTCAGGCGAAGGCTAAGAGGAAGACTTGTGTAGGGTGAAGACATGGTTTTGTCCACCTGGAGTACAGTTCTGTGCAAAGTACACGACAGTAAAACAATGATATCAGGTCAAATAATTTGTTTTAAATCCTGAAATCTCTCTTTTCTTTTCTTACTTCATTTTTGTTTTCTAGGCATTGGTTTACTAAGACAATAAGAAATACACTGAATTTGCCTGTTTATAAAGTATACCCCAAGGTAAGCCTCTCTGACAAGGTTTTTAAATCAACAGATATTTTACTGAGTATGTGTGAAGCATTATGGTAGGGCCTATGAATAATAAAAATAAATAAATAAAGGAACCAATCCTTGCTTTCAAGGAATTTATAATCAACGAACACTAATCTAGGTTGTAGCAATCTAAATATGTTTGATTAGACTCCTACCCACAAGGGGCTTACAATAGGA
>NW_011888932.1:1883700-1886261 GCF_000151845.1 Pteropus vampyrus | reverse complement strand
GAAGACTTGTGTAGGGTGAAGACATGGTTTTGTCCACCTGGAGTACAGTTCTGTGCAAAGTACACGACAGTAAAACAATGATATCAGGTCAAATAATTTGTTTTAAATCCTGAAATCTCTCTTTTCTTTTCTTACTTCATTTTTGTTTTCTAGGCATTGGTTTACTAAGACAATAAGAAATACACTGAATTTGCCTGTTTATAAAGTATACCCCAAGGTAAGCCTCTCTGACAAGGTTTTTAAATCAACAGATATTTTACTGAGTATGTGTGAAGCATTATGGTAGGGCCTATGAATAATAAAAATAAATAAATAAAGGAACCAATCCTTGCTTTCAAGGAATTTATAATCAACGAACACTAATCTAGGTTGTAGCAATCTAAATATGTTTGATTAGACTCCTACCCACAAGGGGCTTACAATAGGACATGAAAAATAGACATAAACAGATGATTATATGTACTGTGATCTAGTGTTTGAACTTTTTTCAGGCCCGATTTTTTTTTATTTTGATAAAAAAATTTGAAGAAATTGTACATTTGAGATTTCATAAAGTCCATAGACACATGGTAGTCAACTAGAATGTAAAATGTTTTGGGGGAGTTGGGTCTATTTCAGGAGTGGCAGTGATATGATATGCAACCAGGAGAGAGAAAGGGGAGGAAAAAAAGAGGGTGGATCATTTTAAGGGTGATATTAAATTATCTTTTGTCACAAGCTGTATCTTTTTTATAACAGAAAATGGAAACAACTCTGTCCTTGACCTTCAAAAAGAAATTGACTTACCTAGCTTAACTATTCAAACAAACAACTGTGTACTCTCTTCAATTCCTATGATGATTTTGATTTACTGTAAATGACTGAATTTAATGAACTAAATTATGCTATTTAAATGCATTTTGTGAATGGTATTGTAGTTTGTTGCAAAGCATTATGTCTATGCTAAATTGTGCTGTAAATGATATGGTATGGAACATATGTGCTGTATTCATAATTTAACTGTTGCTATGGAGTGCCTTCTTGGATAGGACATACTGAAAAAGGAGCTTTTATTTACCTGGTGAAATGAAGGTGATATCTCAGCAAATCACTAGGTCTTACTGACCTTGGCAGAATTACAGTGCTAATATTTTCACATGGATGAACTGTTCTTGAACAATTTCTCTAATGTATATGGCAGAAATAGGCTTTCCATTAAAACTGGGTATATACGGTATGTCTTCTCTTTCCATTTTTTTCCCCTTCAACAAACATTTACTGCAGTCATTGCAAGGATAATTCTACCTCCATTAAGGTTCATGCTTTCTCCTGGCCTCTCAAATAGTGATAATTGAATACAAAGGTTTATCCTGCTGTTAAGCTTGTGGCCTCTGAAAGGACTGCATTAAATAATATCCTGCTTTTCCTTTTTCTGAATAATTTGAGAAATTAAAAAAAAAAAGTAAATACTGAAGCCAAAATACCACCTTTATTACTGATATAGGCTAAGCTGTCTTAGTGTGGGAGCTAAATGGGCTTTCTAACAAATTCTGATGTTTGGTACACTTACAGACCAGCTCCTGGGCTTTCTATACGGAAGGACTGCCTAGGTAAGATTTGTAATATGGAAGAACAAAAATCCTGTGCTTTCTGTGGACAGGCTCATCTCAAGAGAGAGAAGAGTTGAGCTAATTGGAGCATTAGTTATTGGAACATTGCCTAGTTATTCTTTACAAAATTTACCAGTTAGGTCCCAATGAGTAAGGAATAGGGAGATGCCTTAGCTCTCTTCATAGAAAGAAACATGAAGCATAAGAAATAAAAATCATTGCCCAATAACATGTGGAAATTTTAAACAAAGGAATCAGTTCAAACATTTATTGCTAGAGAGAGATCCACAGAATTTGTTACACATTTATGATGCTTTTTATTTCTCCCTTCTGAGAGGTATCTTTATGATAACAATACTTTTGTTACTAGGTGGAAAATGAAGAGACAGCAGCTTTTGAGGCAGCTACAATTATAAGTTCAGAAAAAATTGCTTGAAATTTGAAATTTAAGCGATTATACTCAGTACTTCAATGCTGACCACTATACTATGCTGGTATAGCATAAAACTAAGAATCAAGAGACTGGTTCTAGGAGAAGTTTCATGATTATTAGCTCTGTCTTAATCAGCTTGGGCTGCCATAAGAAAATACCGTTGACTGAGTGGCTTAAAAACAACAAACATTTATTTTCTCACAGTTCTGAAGGCTAGAAGTCCAAGATTAGAGTGCTAGCATGGTTGGGTTCTGCTGAGGACTTTCTTCCTGGATGTGGGCAGCTGCCATCTTGCTGTGTGCTCACATGACCTCTTCTTTGTGTGCACTCAGAGAGAGTGCATTTTCTCTTATAAGGACACTAATCCTATTATATCTGGGCCCCACCCTTGTGACTTCACTTAACTTTAATTATCTCCTTATAAACCCTTTCTCTAAACACTCACATTTGGGGTCAGGGCTTCAACATAGGAATTGAGGAGGGGGAGGGAGAGACAATTCAGTCCAAACAAGCTCATTGTTTGACCAGGCAAATGACTG
>NW_011888932.1:1861261-1883650 GCF_000151845.1 Pteropus vampyrus | reverse complement strand
AAATACCACCTTTATTACTGATATAGGCTAAGCTGTCTTAGTGTGGGAGCTAAATGGGCTTTCTAACAAATTCTGATGTTTGGTACACTTACAGACCAGCTCCTGGGCTTTCTATATGGAAGGACTGCCTAGGTAAGATTTGTAATATGGAAGAACAAAAATCCTGTGCTTTCTGTGGACAGGCTCATCTCAAGAGAGAGAAGAGTTGAGCTAATTGGAGCATTAGTTATTGGAACATTGCCTAGTTATTCTTTACAAAATTTACCAGTTAGGTCCCAATGAGTAAGGAATAGGGAGATGCCTTAGCTCTCTTCATAGAAAGAAACATGAAGCATAAGAAATAAAAATCATTGCCCAATAACATGTGGAAATTTTAAACAAAGGAATCAGTTCAAACATTTATTGCTAGAGAGAGATCCACAGAATTTGTTACACATTTATGATGCTTTTTATTTCTCCCTTCTGAGAGGTATCTTTATGATAACAATACTTTTGTTACTAGGTGGAAAATGAAGAGACAGCAGCTTTTGAGGCAGCTACAATTATAAGTTCAGAAAAAATTGCTTGAAATTTGAAATTTAAGCGATTATACTCAGTACTTCAATGCTGACCACTATACTATGCTGGTATAGCATAAAACTAAGAATCAAGAGACTGGTTCTAGGAGAAGTTTCATGATTATTAGCTCTGTCTTAATCAGCTTGGGCTGCCATAAGAAAATACCGTTGACTGAGTGGCTTAAAAACAACAAACATTTATTTTCTCACAGTTCTGAAGGCTAGAAGTCCAAGATTAGAGTGCCAGCATGGTTGGGTTCTGCTGAGGACTTTCTTCCTGGATGTGGGCAGCTGCCATCTTGCTGTGTGCTCACATGACCTCTTCTTTGTGTGCACTCAGAGAGAGTGCATTTTCTCTTATAAGGACACTAATCCTATTATATCTGGGCCCCACCCTTGTGACTTCACTTAACTTTAATTATCTCCTTATAAACCCTTTCTCTAAACACTCACATTTGGGGTCAGGGCTTCAACATAGGAATTGAGGAGGGGGAGGGAGAGACAATTCAGTCCAAACAAGCTCATTGTTTGACCAGGCAAATGACTGCTATCTCATTTTTCCTAGCTATGAATGGGAGTTCATGCCTTATGTCACCTCATAAGGTACCAGTACATCAAACGAAATCATGGACGTTTATATATTGAATGTTTAAAGTACCATGCATATGCCATTATTATTTTTATTCATTTCTATATCTAATCATTATTGAGGGTAGGCTTTTCTTGTCATCTAGCCATCCTTAGATCGTTTTTCTTACCTGACTATTTTTGAATGGCAGATAGGAAAGTTGAGTAATGTCTGATCGTAGTTTCATCCCCTTAAGAAAACAGCTTTTGGAAGTAAAAATAGCATGAAGTGGGCATTGCACAACAAGAAATGTTGAAGTTTCCATAATGATTTCAAACATTCAGCAACTAGATTTCACAATCAGCCAATCTTCTGGCAAGAAATAAGATTTCAGTTTTATTTTGATTCTGTTTTTGAAGTAGAGTTCTTGGACTAAATGCATGAAAAGTTAAGGGAAGAAATCTATAAAAGCCCATCTCTAATTGCAGTACGAAAGAATATTATAATGTAGACACTAGACAGAGAACATTAAGCAGTGTTCTTATTTTAAAGAGATTGCTTCTGAATTTAGCAACTTAGAGTTAGGTGTATGAAAACAAGTAGATAGTCAATTTTGATGTATTGCCGTAAGAATTAGTTTTAGTTATTTTTTTGTGCTGTTCTGAGAGTGATTCATTTAACATGTCTCTTGGTAATATTGTCTCAATATTTATTTAAGAAGCAGCAGTAAATGATACAATTAATATTTTAAAATAGTGTAATGGCAATTTTTAAAAATTGAACATGGAGCTCATCTATTTTCTCTTTCAGGCAGGGCAAATATGACTCTTATCAGAAATGTAAAACTGTTTGGTAACACTATCTGCAAGTTGATTGTTTGAGCTGGTGTGTGAAGGTCACTGATAACTAGAGGGAGGAGTCCAGGACCTTTTTTTGTGATTGGCCACTATGAATGGGTATTAGTGGGGCAAACAGGTACAAGTCAGTTATGACTGTAGGATTTCCCACATCAATAACATTTCTGTTGTGATGTCAGGGATCTTACATTTTTCTGAATACATTTTTCTAGCAAGGTGATGAACTGACATGCTTGGAGAATCAAAGCCTGTAAAGTGAAATGGACTCTTGAGCCATGTCTTTGTGGAGTGAACTTTTGAGACAAGGCCACACTTTTAGATGAAAAACCAAAACCAAGAAATATTAAATGATTTGTTCAAAGTCATCCATCAAATTAGTGATAGAACCAGAACTACTCTTGGTCTTCTTCCAGCCCAATATTTCCTAAATACAATAAAAGTACAAGTATTATAGTCATTCTATGGAGAAATTTAGCAAAGGAGTTCCTTGGATTGCCACCAAAGCATTTAGAATCATAGAATCTCATCTCCTGAACGTTAAGACCTAAAGATTAGATCTTTAAATGCCGTCTAATCTAATCTCCTATAAAACACTGGAATCCAAATCTACAAAATCCATGCCAAATTGTCAGTCGATATTTACACACTTGGAGTGACAGGACACTAGATCTTTGATCTTTGTTAAGCTCAGATTGTTAGAACACTTAGTCTTATATTGGGCCTAATTTGTCCTTCTGCAGCTTCAACCGATAGGTTTTAGTTCTGCTTTTTGGCGATTCAACACTCATGCAGTTAGCCATGGGAGTTTTATCTTTTACCCTCTTTCATGTGTATTGCCCTTGTCTTAGTGTCAACACTGTGTTTTAGTAGGACATACTTAAATCCATAGTAGGACCAATTAAATCCATAAATAAGCTTACTACCAAAGTATTTCAAATTCATTGTGTAAAATAGGCCTGAAAAATCTCAAAAAGGGGTAAGGAAAGGGAAACTAGAGTCCATTATAAATTATTTAGGCCAATTTGATTTCCTCTAGGTCTTTGTGAATGCTAGTTTTCATGTGAGTCTCAGTATGACCAATATAATCTATTTGGCCAGGTCAATTTAACTCATTTTCTAAACTCTGACTTGTTACCTCTATGTATCTTTGTGATACTAACATTTTCCAGTAGCCACAAATAGTATTCAGTAAATAATGCAAGGTATTCCCTTCCACTGAGGTCTGCAAATATATTTTATTAACAATTTAGTTTTGTGTACTTTATTTTAAGCAAATTTGATATATAAAAATCAGATTTAGACCAAAAATTTCATAAAATAATTCATTCAAAGAATTATTATTATTATTATTATTATTTATTTATTTATTTATTTATTTACAAATTTTTTAGGCAAGGCACCCCTTGGTTGACCTTACAGATTGCAAGGACCTTGTCAGTTTACAATCCCTTATTTCTAAATTTTTTTTTATGCTTACAGCACCTGGTCTTCCTAGGTGGTCTCCCATCTAAGTACTAACCAGGCCCAACCCTTGCTAGCTTCCGAAATCATATGGGATCGGGCTTGTTCAGGGTAGCATGGCCATAGACTCAAAGAATTATTTTTAATAACTAGTTCCCCAAATGCCCTTAAAAAGTAATTAGATTAAAAAGTTCTTTCAACCCAAAATCTCTGCAATAAATTAAAGTACATAAATTGAGATTCGGACATTCGAAAATTCCATGCGAGATAGTAGAATCACAGAACTAAACTAGTAGGCGAACAAATAAAAGTAGGAAGGAGAAATTCAACACAAAAAGGTTATCTGAATATCACCTTTGAGGGGCTATAGACATGCTCCAAGCTTCGCTGTTTTGAGAGGTGGTGGAACTTGTGGCTCAGACTAAAAAGTTTAAGTATTATTTCAACCAATCAAGTGTTCACAGACTTATAGAAAAGACAGGTCAAGTGTATGGCAGATCTTACTAGGATTATATCTATATCATCTAGTCAGAATAGAACCTGAATTTAAAACTTTAAGAAAATACTACTGTTTTTGTTTTTTAATCCATTCCAACATCAGGAAGTTTTCCTTACGATCTAACCCTAAACCTTTAGCTTGTTTCTCATGGAAGAAAAAGTTCCAGCTGGTCAGCATCTCTTCGTAAGGACCCACCATGCACACAGGGTTCACGTCTTTGGACTGTGAAGAGTTGACTTGCCACTAAGTTCATGATGATTTTGTGAGGACCTGTAAGTGGGAGGATTCTCTTACTGATCTTATACCCTATTTTATCAAAGTGAATAAAAGCCAATTAAGGGATAGAGGTAGTGCTTGTTAGCACTTTATTCATCTGGTTCAGGCCCCTGCCTCTGTACTTGCTGGGACCTGATTTGATATTTTATAATAATGTTTTGGAGTATAAGGCTACATAACCTTAAAATGATAATAAGAATAGGAAACATCTCTTTATAAAATCAATAAATAAAGCATAGGATTTATTATAAAACTTCTGAAATGTCTCTCATACTTAAAGGCAAAATCGACTATGCATAAGGTTGCAAATTATTCTTAGAAATGTTATGGGCTAATATCATAGGAATCAGGTACAAGACTGACTTTGAATCAGGTCTGTATCAAATATATTTTGTTTTTTGCTGGAGACATTCAAAATGTATCTAAAATTCATTTAAAAGTTAGCATATTTTAGGCTATTTGATTTATGATGTGCCTTGCTGCAGCTTCATGTTTCTTGGGTATATCATTTTCATCAAAATTGGAAAAGTTTTGGCCATTATTTCTTCAAAAAATCTTTTCCTTCTTCTCTGTTCCTTTTAAGACTCCAATTATTCATATATTAGGTTACTTGAAGTTGTCCCACAGCTCGCTGATGCTCTATTTTTTTTTTTTTCAGTCTGTAGAGTCAAACTACTGTTAATTCTACCCAGTGTATTTTTCATCGTAGTGTATTTTTCATCATCCAAGTCTGATTTAGGTCATTTTTATATCTTCCATGTCTCTTCTTACCATGTTCATGCTTTCCTCTGTCTTCTGGAACTTGTGCAGTAAATTTATAATAGCTGTTTTAATGTTCTTTTCTCTTAATTTCTGATGTTTAATTTTTGAGTCTGTTTCTGTTCATTGATATTTTCCACCTCATCATGGGTCATATTTTCCCGCTTCTTTCATGACTTAGTGTATTTGGGTGCTAGAAATTGTAAATTTTATGTTGCCCAGTGTTGGATTCTTTTTAATTCCTATCAATATTTTTGAGCTGTGTTCTGGGACATTCAAGTAACTTGGAAATAGGTTGATTTTTTTTTGAGATTCGCTTTTAAGTCTTGTTAGGTAGGACCAGAGCAACTTTTAGTCTAGGGCTAATTTACCCCTATTACTGACACAATATCTCCTGAGTTCTCTACTTGTTGCCTTATTTATTATTAGCTTTTTCATTTTATTTATTTATTTGTTTGTTTGTTTGTTTGTTTGTTTGTTTTTAACTCTGGCTGTTGGGAATATGAACTATTCCCAGCACTGTGTGAGCTCTGAAAATTGTTCCACTTGCTCCTTTCCAGTGGTTCTTTTTCTACCCTTTGGTAGTTTCCTTACATGCATATGCTGATCAACACTCAGCATGACCTCTAAAGATCTTCAGAGCTCTTTTCTTTGGTACTCTGGTGCTCTTTCTTCCCTGGTACTCTGGTACTCTTTCCTCCTTGGTACTCTGGTACCCTTTCCTCCCTGGTACTCTGTCCGGTAAATTCTAGCCACTTCGGCTTCCCCATATTCTCAACTTCGTACTCTCAAATTAGGGAGACCACCTCAATTATTTAATTTCTCTCAGGGATCATTGTCCTGCACTGCCTATTATCCAGTGTCTGAAAACTATTATTTCTTATATTTGCCTGTGTTTTTAGTTACTCCATTACAGCCAGAAATGGCACCCTAAAAGTCAGTATATTTTAGGACTCTTAAGTGAGAATGGTTTCCAACTTTCTATTAGTACACCCTAAAAATGTTTAATAGACAGTATTTAAAGGCATTTATATAAACAATTGAAATCTTTCTTTGGGGAAATTAAAACAACAAAACTTGATTGCATATCATGATTTCATATTTCGCAGATGTTAATATTTAATCATATGCAGAGCCATTTAGCTTAAGTGCATTAATGTAACTCATTTAAAAGAGGCCAGTAATTGTCCTATTAACTCCCAGTCTGGATGTTATCTGCTCTGTTCTGCTGGTAAGGCCAGAGGGAGACTCTTCTATTGGCACCCACAGAGATTGCTCTGATCTGTTGAAAATCCTGTTAAAATCTAATTACTTAGGAGAATCAGCCAGGGAATATCTAATGAGCTCTAGGAAACTCACTAGAAGAAATTCTGTGTTACTAATGAATGAAATGTCTTCTGTCTTTCAATTAAACTGGTGCCACATGAACATAATTGCTGCCTTATAAAATGTGACTCTTGTTTGTTGTTTTTTAATTGTGTCATGAATTTTTTGATCATTTGAAAATAATTTTACATGGAGGGGAAATGACAGTGTAAAGCTCAAATACATATAATTCATTTCCACATGAATGTTTAATAACTTGTTATCAAATACTTAAAAAAAGTATGTACATTATTTAGTGAAACCACTATACAAGTGTGAAAAACTTGATTATTAAAAGACCTTGAATTTTTAGTCTAGAATAAAAAACATGTTCATCAAAGAACTCTGAAAAGAATTATTCTCTTTAATCATATTTAAAATATTGCCAAGAAAAATCAATTTCTTAAAATGAAAATTTATTTATCTCATTTATTTTGTAAATATATCTTTGAGACTCACTATAGTTTATAGTTCTTTCTCTCTTTAAAAATTAGCAATATTTATTTTTTCATATCTAAACTTTCTTTGTATTTCAACTTTGTCGACTCTCCACTTCTCTGTGTTTAGGATTGTGTTTTCTTAAAATTGGATGGTCGTTAATGACTATAGGCTTTGAACTCAGATAACCTGAGGCATTCAAATTTTGGTTCTTCTATTTACAACAAGTTTCTTAATCTTCTGAGTCTGTTTCCATTTCTATGTAATGGGAATACTATTTAATATGTATAGTACTGCGTAACTTCGTTGTGAGGATTTTGTGAAATAAAGCATGTAAAGCACATAGTACAGTTTTGTGCATGTTGTAACTGCTAAAGAGAGAGTAGTTATTATTTTTGAAGACTAATTAAAATTTGGAATATGAAAAAATTGTAATTTCTAAGATTCATTAAAAACTAATGTAGGGTGAATTTCTATTATCCTAATGTATTTCTATCACCATGTTCTTATTAAGTTTGTTGAAAAAATTAAAAAGGGTCTATTTTTAGTAGCACGTCAGTGAACTTCATTCCAAAGTTTATCAAGTTTTTAGCCAATGTGTCATTTTATAACATGGATCGATTTTAGCAGATGACACCAGAAACAAAATGTGGTTTGGTGATACATTACTTAGAAAAATACCTGTCTTAGTGATAAATTATTATTGGAATATTATATAAGATTTTAATGAATGAGGAGAAAAAAGACTATTACATATTATTTCAACAATTAACAATGTAACTATTATTTAAAATTATTATCCAGTCTATAGAACTGTGGAAGTTGAAATGCTTAAATTGACAGTGCTTTTATTTTCAATCATTTAATAATATGTTAAAATTAGATTTTCTCTTTTGCCTAAAATATAGGGTAAAACATTTTTTTAATTAGACTATTTGGAAGTTGATATAAGTAAAATGATCCTTGTGTATTATAACTGGATAAGGATGTAAAATTATTATAATCATATGTTCACTTATAATAGGCTTTTTTTATAATTAAAATTTCCTTCTTGTATAATTCATTAATTCTTACAGCAGTTTTATGAAGTAGCCATATAATACTGCGTTGTAGGCAATAAAAGGAAACAGAATTTTTGTATGCATGTAGCTCTGATTACATTTCTAGTATATATCATATAAAAGATATATATGCCAAGTTTAACACACAAATTAGGAGGTTTCAATAATTTGCTAATATTTTGTTAACATAGATTGAAATTTTTTTGAAAAACTCAGAGATAATGGTGTTATCTGATAGGGAAGATGTTAGAAATGATGATTTTATGGTGACTTGCATTATTTGTTTAAAAGTTTATATATAATAAATAAGCTTGGTGAACTTATTTTATTGGCAGGAATTATGCTATAATCGAGGAGCAAACACAAGCTAATT
Organism: Pteropus vampyrus; assembly: GCF_000151845.1. Taxonomy (NCBI): domain Eukaryota; kingdom Metazoa; phylum Chordata; class Mammalia; order Chiroptera; family Pteropodidae; genus Pteropus; species Pteropus vampyrus. Next base: position 1,875,436 of record NW_011888932.1, on the reverse strand, counting down.
TATTTATTCAACAACTATTTATTGAAGGCTTATTATTTGCCTGAATAGGAATGTAACGTTGAAGAAGACAGGCAGTGAAGAAGAATTAGCAGATTCATTATTAAAGCTAATATTTTGCCAGAATGTTAGTTCATGAGGCATTTCACTCAGCTGAAGTCTCTGACAAAAGTGCATTGGTTGTTGATATTAGCATATGAAACTACTGCCTAAGCCTGGCTTTGCTGGGCAGATAACAGAAGCAAATACTTTAATAATAGAAGTAAAAACGAAAAAGAGGCAGTCTTACATCTTTCTCTGTGTCTTTGCAAGGTTAAATTCTGCTTGGCAAGCTTCAAATGTCTAAATCTCTGTACAGTGTGTAACGTTGCACCCCCCAAAACCCCCATCCTGCCCCGCATACACACACTTCCATAATTTTGCTTAGTACATGGTAGGTGCTCAATCGGTTGCTACTGAATTAGTATAATTAATAATTGTTATTTTATTAAGTCATACTCCTAGTTCTATTGTTGATTCCTCTCTATAATCTGGCATAAAACCAAGTCACAGGACCCCTTAATTTTCCTATATAAAAATGAACACTATGCTTTCCAAAACCTGATTAAAATATACTGAGGATTATGAGATGTTAGTTGAATTATATGGAATTGTGGTATATGATCATTTTTGACCTACAAAAATTAAAATTTCATCTGATTCAACTTAATATTTTTTCTTAACTTGAACAAAAATATAATTATCAAAATAATTACAAGTTTAAATATGTTAATTATATCACTGCTTATAGTTTTCTTTCTATCTTTCTATATAGTTCACCTTGATTGCTGATTTTGGCCTTGCTTTCTTCACTGAATGATATTTTATTACAAAAATTAATTACATAATATACCTGTCACTCCAAATATTAAATTATATATTTTTTAATGTTAATGAGCCTAGAGTCCAATAGACTAGGTCTAGCAAACAGTATTATTTGACTTCTTTAAGGACTTTTAGGTATCAGGGGATAGTGGGTATATTTAATTTGCAAATTTAGTTATAATTTTTAAAATACCAGTTTCTTTCAATGTTAGAAAATACATATAAAACTAATTTTTACTGTTTCTGACAAATTGGAAAGTTTCATTAGTCTATAATTTGAAAACTATTACTGTGTTTACTCTGAAAACTAAAATTTTAAGCCCTGGTCCAGTAATTTCTGACTTATTCAGATAATACTGTGAATAAACTTATAATCTTCACAAAATATAGTCATGACAAAATAAAGTTTTCTCCAGAAATTATATTTTATCTCTGAAGAAACTGTTATATTCTAAAAGTTATCTTTTTCTGAAAAGGCCACAGATGATCATTTTTTTTCTTTTTTAAATATAAAGCAACCCCACTGAATGAGCTAAAGCTCCCCTAAGGTAAATCCCAAGCTGCTCTGTAGTTCACATCTTTTAAGGAAAGGAACATAATTTAATTTGCCTAACATAGGGCATCTGGAAAAGAGAGATATAACCTGGCTTTTTATGCAAATACCATGAAGCCCTTGTAGCTACTTAGTTAATATAGGAGCCCTGAGCAGGTAACTCAAATGAGTGGTCCCCAAATCCGAGGCCTGTGAAAAAGCTTTCATTGGCAGCAAAATGAGAAAAATAAGGACAGTATAAATTTTCCAGAAAGCTAAATTTGTTACATTGAAAGAATTGCTTATGTTCATATATGTACGTGTATACATATACACGTACATATATGAACATGTATACATATACACGTACATATATATTTAAATATAGCTTATCTTTTCTTTTTAAAGAAAACTTATTTAGAGCAGCTTTCGGTTCACAGCAAAATTAAGAAGGTACAACAGATTTCCCATATGTTCTCTGCCCCCAGCACGCATAGCTTCCCTCATTATTAACATCGCCACCAGAGTGATATATTTGTTATAATTGATAAACTTACGTTGACATGTCATTATCATCCAAAGTTTATAGTTTACATTAGGGTTCACTCTTGGTCTTGTATATTCTACTATATAGTATATACTATAAGGGTGACATATATCCACCCTGATAGTATCATATATAGTAGTTTCACTGCCCTAAAAATCCTCTTATTCATCCACCTATTCATCCTTCCTTCTCACCCTTCCCCGGCAACCACTAATCTTTTTACTGTCTCCATAGTTTTGCTGTTTCCAGAATGTGCATATAGGGTATTTAGCTTTTTCAGACTGGCTCCTTTCACTTAGTAATATAAGTTTCCTCCATGTAATACAGCCTATTTTTTCTGAAATTACCATTGATTTTTCTAATGTTCCTATTTGTCGAAATAAATAGTAATCCTATGTGACTCCCTCAAATATTTTTGAAATGTCTTTGAAGTCTAAAAATCTTGGAAGCATCTATTTTTATATACCTGTTTTCTCACCTGTTAAATGGAGATAATGATTCTTATTTCATTGGATTAGTGTGAAGATTAAATGAAATACATTGGTGGAAATGCTTGGGATAGTACCTGATACTATGGATGCTTCCAACCTTAGTTCAATCTGAAACTCTGGTGTAGGCCCCAGGTTTTATCCAGTTTTTCTTTAAGGAGAGTGACAATAATAAGTTAAGATTGAGACATTACTTGGCACATAGTAGATGCTAAATAAATATTTTCGAGTCTATGGGGCACAAAAGTAGAATAGTATTGTAGGTAGGTGGGTATGAGAGTCAGGAGTTCTAAAATGAGATCTAGACAGGAAATTATTACCGCACAGATGTGACTGAAGGCAGGGAAATATGAGGACAAGAGGACTTGGGGTGCACTGTAATGATTTTAAAGCCATGTTGCCACCCCAACATATATGCAAAGGAAGCACAAAGGTCAAGACATCTTACTCTGTCCTCATAGCACCGTTCCTCTTAAGTTTGGAGGCTTTCTATTCTAGATGTAAGTGTGACAATCTTTGGACGCTTCTTGTTAAATCTTTAATTCCAGAGCTTTAACCTCTTTCCCTGTGAGGCCTCAGCCTCTCTGGGTGCTGTTGGCATTAAAGATAATCCTTTACGGTGGAAAAATTATGTCAGAACTAAGAGATTGTTTAGGAGCTCTTGAATCAAATTGGGTTATTCCCTGACAATAAATATACTTTTCTCCAAAGATGGTGTACCCTATTAGAGAAGCGTGCTTTCTTTGACAGAGCGCGCAGCTTGAGAAGGGATGCATGTGGAGAAGTAAAGAAGAAAGGAGGCCATAGCCTAGCCATCCAGAACTAATGAAGCCAACCTGGTAATCAATGGAATGACAGATATTGCAGCCACATCACTCTCACACCCAACAGAGATGTATGGTTTTCTTGCTCTTTTGTAAAAAGGCAGCCAGAAAGACCTGGTCCTTGTTACCAGTGGCTTGGCTGTTGGTAGGACTTGTCTCTGTTTATAGTACCTTCCCCATTTCATCTGTAAATGTGTGTCTTAAACATTTACTCCACAAACCCTATATTCATGTGCTGGGTCAGTCTGTCCACTTGAATAGTTCCAAAGTTTTCTTGGCTTAGTTTTAATTTCTGGACTTTCTATTATTGGGACTGGGCTTCAGCTAAGCTGTAAAGTTAGCAGAGTTAATTGTCCACAACTCTGGAACTCTTTCTGTGTGCCCTAATTCTTTGATTCCCTGATACTCTCTCCCTTTTAAGAGACCATATACCATATTTATACATTCCCTGTCATAATGGAGATCAGGGAGATAGTATGATAAATCAATAAACTATAATATTTATGATGAATGCAACTTCCTTACACCTCTAAAAACTAATATGTATTCACATCCACTCTTCTAGTTTAAATGTAAGGGGTATCCATCCTTAAATCTAAAGCTGATTCCTCTATTTGTGATCTAGATCTCATTAATTCCTCCTACCACACGTTCCTTGCTTTAACAGTGATGTCCTCTCTCTCCTGAACTTTCATTCTTTTCTGTTCCTAAAATATCTGAGTTCTAACTTTGGTTTTGCCACCTGCTTACTGTGTGAACTTGGGCAAATGCTTTCACTTCTCTGGGCCGTAAAAAGATTTGGACTAGATGATATCTCAACTCCTTTTTGTCTCTCACTTTTTGATCTGAAGGTATAAATTCATGAGGCTGGGGCTTCTCTATGTATTCTCACATATTGATCTACCTGTCTTAGTGATAAATTATTATAGGAATATTATATATTAATGATGGAGGTGAAAAAGACTTACATATTATTTCAACAATTAACAATGTGTTATTTAAAATTATCTGAGTTGGATTAAAAATTTTTCTGGCCTATAGAATTTAAGAAATACTCACATTGATAGTGCCTCTCAGGTGCTCAGTACTTTAATACTGTTCTAGTTCTTCTTAGAAAACAAAATGATTTTGTAACAGTTTACACTAAGGTATTATTGATTTTTTAAGAATTTTTTTTTACATATTTCCTCTTGTGTTAGAACTCTTCTCATTACAAGAAATTGAAACCCAGTCCAAATTAATGTAAGCAAAAGGAATTCCTAGGGGAGTTGCTAGCTTCAAGCCTAGATGGCTCTATGGACTCAAAAGTGGTCATTAGGACTCTGCATTTCCCTATTTATTAGGGTAGGCTAAATGCTGTTATAAATAATCCCAAATCTCAGTAGCTCGACACAATAGAAGTTTATTTCTGTACACATTATAGTTTAATGTGAATGTTCAGTGGGTGGCCTTTCATGTGATACAAGGCTTCAAACCCGTTTCACTTCTGGCTTTCTACTTCTAGGGCTTCAGAGTCCTCTGCCAGACTCTCTCCATCTAGCCAACAGATAGAAGTGGGAGCAGGGGAGAACCTGGAGGATCACTGCCACTGGTCAGAGTTCAGTCATTTAGCTACAATTTTCTGCAAGGAAGACAGAAATATAATCTCACTGTGTGACCAGAGGGAAGAACAGGTTTTTGTAAGCGCATGGCAGTCTCTATTGCACTTTCTTTCTTTTTGTTGGTTCTTTCATCTCTCCATGTGGGAGCAAAAATGGCTGCAGGCTAAAATTTTCCTTTTTTTTTTTTTAAAGCTACAGCGAAAGACCCCATCCATGAGCCAACTGAAGGTAGTGAAATGGATCAGACTAGTTAGCCAGGCCTGAGTCATTTGCCCCTCCAGTATCATTTCTACCCAAACTACACGAGTGAGATGCACCAGTTAAAAAGTGTTCTGTAACCAAAAATTATAGGATGAAGGGTTGCTGCATAGGCAAAACCAAGAAATGTATACTAGCTCCCTCTTAGGAACAATGCTTATTTTAATTTTGTTTAATTTTTTTTTGTGTGCTCATGTTTTTATAACGTGTAAAATACCTCTTCTTCTTTCTTCTTTCTGCTCATTTCCTCTCTTGTCATTTATACTGATATGTGAATTTATTGATCTTACCAAACAAATGAGTACAGATGGGGACAATATATTTGAGTAGATGTGTGCCACTGCTATTATAAAAAATGTTCCCAGAGGTGCTGTTGCCAAGACAAGTCTATTTAGTATATTGTCTATGTAAAGAGAAGAGGGCAATGCTTATCCCATAGGAATTAATCCCACAGGAATTTTAGGCCCCTGATTGGGGAAAATGCTTTGGGCTGAGCTGCTACTCTGAAGACTTCAAATCAGACCACACAGGTGACTCTGTGTAGATGAAAGGGCAATGATTAGGTTTCAGCTGCTCTGAAAGGGCAATGATTAGCGCATCAGCTGCTCTGCTTGGACACCATTGCTTGTGTGGAGGAAGTTGACTTGAGGAGGCTTATTGGACCTACGAGCAGGGTTTTGGGTTCTTAATACCCAAATGGAGATAAGAGATTTGGCTAAGATGCCTACTTGAGGTAAGAAAGCTGGATCTGATGATCCTGGACGGAGCCTAGAACTTAAAAGTTCTTATAGTCACAGGCTGGAAAAACTCTCTCTCTGGCCCAGATATGTGGTAAAGAAGCTTGCCATCTGTCCGTGAAATTAAAATCCCAAGCTTGTGCTATGTGTATGTGTAAGTGTGATGCTCAGATTTATTCTACTTGTGTAATGTAGGAGTCATAATCCAAGAAATTGTCCAGGACCATGGATACCACTGGGAGAAACATATTTGCAGAAATGAGCTTGAAAATACTGTGTATCTTCCATACTTTCACAACCCAGGGCATCTATGACTGCTATAGAATGAATAAATTTTGAAAATGGAATAGAACAAAATTACAAACCACATAAAGATAAAACCTCCGTGAGGGAAAACCAGCAGGTACAATCAACAGAATTATCACCCTAAGAACCAGAAATAGTGAAATAATTTGAAAGAGGTTGTCAAGTTTGCTGTGAACCTAAAAGTGCTCTAAAAAATAGTATATTAAAAAAAGTATTCTATAAAAGAATATTATAGAATTTATAGAAATAAAAAGCTGCATGAATGGTGTGGTAGCCATTACCATATTCACCAACATTGTTTTCTGGGCATATGGAAAGCTGTACTTCTCAGCCCCCTTGCAATTGGGCAGCACCATGTAACTAGTTCTGGCCAATCAGTTCTGAGGGGAAGCCACTTTTAGGTTCAAAGTATTTAACTGAAGATATAAGAAATGCCAGTTCTTGTTTTCTGTTTGTTGACCAAGGAAGCCACTTATTTGAGGTAGTGAAGTTTCGTCACGTAAGGAGATACATTATACCTACCTTGTGTTCTCTTTCCATATTCTCGTTTCCTGATTACCTTGCTGCTTGGGATGGCCATGAGACTTGTTTTGAACAATGAGACGTAAGGGAATGCCTGATGTAGAGCTTCTGGGAAAGTTTTTCTTCTGAGGTAAAATAAAAGAGCTTGATGAGGAGAAATCCTTTTATTCCCTTTTTTCCTACTTGGAACAATGATGTGAGGATGTTATGTTTGGAACTGTGACATCTCTATCTTGTGACCAAGTATGAGGACCAAAGACAGTGAGAAACAGAAAAATAGAGCCTGTGTCCTTGATGACACCATTGAGCTACTGCTCTCAGCTTTCAACTCTGCAGTGTCCGACTTTCATTTAGACTTCTAGTAATGTAGTATAATTAAAGGACTTTACTGCTTAAGTCACCATTAATGGGACTTCCTGATACTTCATATTGTTTCCAAGCATACATGTAATATTTTTAAAAATGTGCCCATACTGGGCCAAAAGGAATTTAACATATTCTGAAGAACTAATGCCATGCAGAACACACTTTCTAGAAATATAATATAACATAATATAATATAATATAATATAATATAATATAATATAATATAATATATAATATAATAAATATAATATAATATAATAAATATAATATAATATAATTAATATGTAGGTTATATTATATTGTCAAAATTGATATCATACGCTAGTTTAAAAATCCTTACATTTTGGAATCTTAAAAACATACTTCTAAATTCATAGATCTAAGAATAACTTGTGATAGAAACTATGGAAAATTTAGATAGCAATAAAAGCACTATATATCAAAATATACAGCAATAAAAACATACTTAGAGGAAAGTTTATAGCTTAAGTGAATATATTAGCAAATAAGAAATATTAAAAATCAGTGAATTAGAGACAGTAAAATATGGTTGCCAGGGCCAAAGAGAATGGAGAGTTATTGTTTAATGGGTATAGAATTTTAGTTTGGGATGCAGTAAGTTCTGGAGATGGATGATGATGATGGTTATACAACAATATGAATGTACTCAATGCTCCTGAACTGTACACTTGAAAGTGATTAAAACGGTAAATTTCGTGTTATATATATTTTACCACAATAAAACATTTTCTAAAAAATTTAGTGAACTAAAGATTCATTTCAAGAAGTTAGAATAACTTCTAACTGAATAAACTTCCAAAAAGGAGAAGGAAAAAATGATAATGATACAAAGAAACTTAATTAAATAATAAAAATAGAGGAAATCCACAAAGTAAAAGATGGTCCTTTGAAAGGAGCAATGAGAAATTTAATAAGAGAAAAAGGATAACAGGAATGACAAAGAAGAGAATGGCTTATTGAGTCAATCAGTTCAGAGATGTCTAGTAAGATAAGGACTGTCAGGTGTCCTTTTGAATGAACAAGAAGTATGGAATGGCAAGGGCAGTCTCAGCAGAATGGTAAGGTCAGAAGCTTCACTCATTTGTTTTAAAATGAATAAGTCGGGAAGAATTAGAAACATTGAGTACGGATAATTCCTTCATGTAAATTTATTGTGAAGGAAAGGAGAGTGTGAGAGAGGAAGAGAACAAGGGAGAAAGTATACTAGCTAGAAAAGGAAATAATAGCACGAATATTCATGGTTAAGAGATTTTTCTCCAATAGTACTCTGCAACCTTTGTGAAAGAAAGAAATTGGTACAGAATAATGTTTGGAGATGCCTGCCCTGCTCATAGTCCCTGCTTATGTGCAGGATTTATCAGCCCTGTTTATATCATGTAACCCTACTTTTCTTGGCCACAGATGATTAGTGGGGGTGGGGTGATCACTTAGATTTTTTTCTCTCAAGAATTTGTCCTAGGAGATAAAGATTGTCTGTTAGTAGGTGGTGGACCTTTAAGATATAGACTTAAGGCTGGCAGCCATGCAGGGCTTTGTGTACCCAGAGGAAGCTTGTTGAGAAAAGATATGGTTGGAGAGTAGAGGGGGAGGGAAGAGGAGAAAGGAGGAGAGGGGAAAGGAAGGGAAGGGAAGAGAAGGAAATCAGAAAGAAACAGAAGTGAGAAAGACAATACGGGCTATAAGAGAGAGAAGAACATTTTGATTTTTATAAGCTTTCTTTCCAGCTCTTGTTTTCATGAAGTCTGGCTCTATCAATATCTGGGTCAGAAAAATTTCCCTTTTCAAACCTTGTAAGAAAGCATTCATTAATTGAACTAGATTTAGTAAATATCTATTCCTTTGAAATAAAAGAGTTTGACAAATATGGTTGTATTATCTTAGGTGAAGAGACTAGCATAATAAAACCATAGAGCTGAGAATTAAAATCCATTTTAACCGAGGAGAAACCATAATGAGAAACCATAATGAGAAACCATAACCATAGTGGCAATGAAAGTTAAAATTGTAGAAATAAGTCACCTCAGATCCATGGTGGAAGGGAAGTGAGGTATGAATCAACGAACCAACCAACCAACCAATTCACCACCTACCCCCCTATCAATCAATCTCAGTTGTAATTTTCATCAAGCTGGCTTTAAGTAAATCTTGTCATGTTATATAGACTTTCTTTCTAAATCAGTTTTTCTCTTTTATTTAAAAATAGTTGAACAAAATTCTTTAAAAAAAGGTGCTTTACACAAGACTGCAAATAAATGTCAGCCCCAATTAACAGCAAGTTTAGAAGAGAGAGAGAGTCATGCCATAAAGTTTTTGACAACAGGAAACGCTGCGTATCTCCTTTCTTGTAGCATATTTTATATAGATAGATAGTTGCAGCAATACATTCTCCGTACCACATGTTCTTACCATGTAATGATGACATTTTTTTTCATTAGGAGGTGAGATCTGTGTGTTGAACCTGCACAGAAATTTGTAATTGCCTTGACCAATAAAATGCAGCGCAAATGATTGCATGACTTCTGAGACTGGTCACAAAAGACCGTTTCCACTGAGCTCTCTCTATTGGGATGCTTGATCTTGGAGCCCAGCCATCATGTTGTGAGGAAGCCCAGACCACAAGATGACACCATCGATGGGTGTTCTGGCTGATAGTCTCAGATGGATGCCCAGCCAACAGCCAGCATCAGCTGAGAGTAAGTAAGCCTTCAGCTGATTCCAAATTTCAAGCCTTCTAGCTGAAGTCACAGAAATCACGGAGCAGATGCTGCCTCTACTACGCCCTATCTACATTTCGGACCCATTGAAGTTGTTAGAGGTGATATGTGATTATTGTTGTTTTAAGTCACCTAGTTTTGGGGTAATATTTTATGCAGCAACAGATTGCTAATATACTACTTATATTATAAACTCAAATCAGAAAGTTGGTGCTAAGACAATGCCTAGCTTTCTTGAAAGAAATAATTTTTTTATTATTATTAAAATGACTACTTAAGTTTTAGTGAAATTCCTGTCTAAATTTTCCTTTGGTGAATGAAAGATTATTTGTCATTTTGACCTAGAAAATCAGTTTCTATTATAGCCCTTCATGACAGAATCCAGAATCTAGATAACAGTCACTGATGCAACATTGACATCTTAATGAATTATTGGACTTTTAAATTCCTGTTGCAAGAGTCTCTCTCAGTACCTGGCACATAGTTGGTACATAATAAATACTAAATTGAGTTAAAAGTTTCAATATAAAACACATCATTTTACAGGGCACTGGCGGTGAAAGTGCCATAATTTCTGTGAGAATGGAAGGGCTGTAAAAGAAGCCATTTGACAATAATAATTTGATGGATTTTAGTGGCATCACCAAAAGGGTTGCTTGCAGTGGCATTAAAACCCTTTCTTCTTAATTTCTATTAATCAACCCCCAGAACCTTCTCCAAATAAGTGCATTCTAATGAAAAACAATGTACTTGCTCTACAAATGCAACTTCAAAGCAAATTTCCTAGAGCTGCCTCTTCTTCCAACTAGACTGCCAACCTTAAACTTCTCCCAGTATAGATATTCTGAAGCTATCATAGATGAACTTTCTGGTGCCACGCTATAAAGTTAATTTCTCTTCCATCATTGCCCATATCTCTTTTAAATTCTACTTTAGCCTGTATGAGCTCAGATAAATGTCAAGGAGAAAACAAGTAATTGTATGACAACCTTAAACTGTAGATGGCTCAGCTTTTTTAGGGTGGAGGGAGGAGAAAGAAAATGAATTTCATTAAAAAAATTTTATTGTAGTTATAACATGAAGTTTGCCATTTTATCCATTGTAAGTATACAGTTGGTGGCATTAATTGCATATACAATGTTATGCAACCATTACCACTATATATTTCTAAATTTTTCTCATCACTTCAAACAAAAACTGTAAATATGAAAAAATAACCCCCCATTCTCCACTTCTTCCAGTCCTTGGTAACTGCTAATCTACTTTCTGTCTCTCTTAATTTATCTATTCTAGGTATTTCATGTAAGTAGAATCATACAATAGTTTATCTTTTATGTCTGGCTTATTTCACTTATCACAATGTTTTCAAGGTTTATCCATGTGTCTGTAGCTACCAGAACTTCATTTCTTTTTATGGCTACATAATATCCTATTGTGTATATGTATCGTATTTTGTTTATTCATTCATCTGTTGATGGTCACCTGGGTTGTTTCCATTTTTTGGCTATTGTGAATAATGTTGCAATGAACATTGGTACACAATATCTGAGCCCCATATTAAATTTTTTGGAGTGTATAGCTACAAATGCTATGACTGGGTCAGATGGTAATTCTATGTTTAGGTTTTTGAGGAACTGTTTTCCACTGTGGCCATACTATTTTATGTACAGCAATGTACCAAGATATGAATTTCTCTATATCCTCATTAATATTTTTTTTTCCTTTCTTTGGTTATACCCACTTTAGTGCTAGCGAAGTGATATCTCATTGTAGTTTTCATTTACATTTTTCTAATGATTAAGGATGTTGAACATCTTTTTAAAAACATGATAAAAAGTGCATATATAACATTAGTTATACCCTCTTAACAAATTTTTTAGTGTACAGTATAGTATTGTTAACCACAAGCATAATGTTGTGTGGCAGATCTCCAGAATGTTTCATCTTGTGTGACTGACATTCTATACTCATTGAATAGCAACTCATTTCCTCTTCTCTGCAGCCCCTGGCATCCATCTTTCTACTTTATCTTTCTATGAGTTTGACTGCTTTATTTTTATTTTTTATTTAGGTATAATTGACACATAACAGGGGTACAATATGATGGTTTGATATTTGTAGCTATTGTGAAATGGTCACCACAATAAGTCTAGTTAACATCCATCCCATACATAGTTATACATTTTTTGTGTGTGATAAAACTTTTGAGTTTAACTTCTTTAGATACTTCATATAAATGGAATCAATCATGAAGTCTTTGTCCTTGATGTTGAGCATCTTTTCATGTGCCTATCAGCAATTTGTTTATCTTCTTTGAAGAAATGTCTATTTAAATTCTTTGCCCACTTTTTTATTGGGTCGTTTCTTTTTTGTTGTTGTTGTTGAGTTGTAGAAGTTCTTTATATATTCTGGGTATTAAACTCTTTTCAGATATGTGATTTACAAATATTTTTTCCTATTTTATGGGTTGTGTTTTCACTTCTTTGTTAACAGCCTTTGATGTGCAAAAGTTTTAAATTTTGATGAAATTTAACATCTATTTTTCACTTGTTGCTTGCTTGTGTTTTTGGTGTCTTATCTAAGCATCCATTGCCAAATTCAAGGTCATGAAAAATATAATTCTATTCCATTGGCGTACATGTCTATCCTTATGCCAGTACTATACTGTTTTAATTACTATAGCTTTGTAATAAGTTTTGAAATTGACAAGTGTGAGTCCTTTAACCTTGTACTTTTTCAAGATTGTTTTGGCTATCCAGGATCCATTGTAATTTCATGTGAATTGGAGGATTAGTGTGTCCATTTCTTTAAAAAAGCTATTAGAATTTGATAGGGATTGTGTCGAATCCACAGATCACTTTGGGTAGTATTGATACCTTAACGATATTAAGTCTTCCTATCTATGAACTTAGTACTTCTTTCCGTTTATGTGGGTCTTCTTTAATTTCTTTCAGCAATGTTTTGTAGTTTTTGGTATACAAGTCTTTCAACTCTTTGGTTAAATTTATTCCTAGATATTTTGTTCTTTTAGATGCTATGGAAATTGCTTTTATCTTCTCTTTTTTGGGTTGTTTAATGATGTATAGAAACACAAATGATTTTTGCATATCGATCTTGTATCCTGCAAATTTGCTGAATTTATTTATTAGATCTAGTAGTTTTCTTGTGGAATCTTTGAGATTTTTTCTCTCTAAGATTATGTCATCTGTGAATAAGAGACAGTTTTACTTCTTTCTTTATAATTTGGATGTCTCGCTTATTTCTATTATTGTCTATTGCTCTGGCTAGGACTTCCAGTTAAATGTTGAATAGCTGTAGTAAAAGCGGGCATCCTTGTTGTGTTCCTAATCTTAACTTTCAATCTTTCGCCATTGAGTATGATGTTCGCTGCGGGTTTTTTTTATAAATGTCCTTTATTATTTTGGGAAGTTCTCTTTTTCTACTTTTCTTAATGGTGTTTTTTTTTTTTTCTTAAATCCTTGAAAGAGTGCTGAATTTTGTCAGGTCCCTTTTTCGTGTCAATTGATATGATTATTTGTTTTTGCTTTCTTTTTTTTCTATTAATGTGATGTATTACATTACTTGATTTTCCTATGTTAAACCACCCTTTCAACCCTGGGATAAATTCTGCTTGGTTGCAGTGAATAAATGTATGGCTCTTTAATGTGCTGTTGGATTGATTCAGTTTGCAAGTATATTGAGGAGCTTTGAACGTATATTTATGAGGGATATTGGTGTATAATTTTCTTTCATTTTTTTTGATATCTTTATCTGGCTTTGGTATCAGAATAATGCTAGTCTCAGAGAATGAGTTAGGAAGTGTTTGTTCCTCTTCTACTTTTAAAGTTTTAGATGATTGGTATTAATTTATTAGTAACACCATCTGATGTTAGACTATTTTCTTATTGAAAAGTTTTTGATTACTAATTCAATCTCTTTATTTGTTATTGGTCTATTGAAATTCTCTATTTCTTCTTGAGTTTAGGTAATTTGTGTTTCTAGAAGTTTGCTCATTTCATTCAGGTTATCTAATTTGTTGTATTATAATATTCTCATAATCCTTTTTATTTTTTTAAGGTCAGTAGGAATGTTTCCACTTTCATTTTTTATTTTAGTTTATTTGTGTCTTCTATCTCCACCTCCTTCAGATAATTCAGCACTACCCCCCATATCTCTATTGAAGTGTAATTGAAAAATAAAGTTGTAAGATATTTAAAGTGTACAGAGTCATGATTTGATATACATATACTTTGTGAAAGGATTCTCACAATCGAGTTAATTAACATATCCCTCACTTCACATATTTATCTTTTTCTCCCCCCTTTGGTGAGAACATTTAAGTTCTACTCTCTAAGCAAATTTCAATTATACAATACAGTATTATCAACTGTAGTCATC
>NW_011888932.1:1829049-1860130 GCF_000151845.1 Pteropus vampyrus | reverse complement strand
TTATGCTTTAAAAAATACCAACTTATTAAAATATTATGTCTTATTTCTCATTTGAGAATAATAGGTCTAAATTCTCATTTGCTTCTATCTATTCTAATATGTTGTTTAGGATTTGCTTAATGATTATTTGGTCAACAAATACAATTTTTACTTTCAAAACTAAAACATATGTACATATTTTAAATTACTTTATTCCACTTTGTTGCTAGGAGCCTGAAACTTTGCAAACCCTTTCTTCCCCCGCTGACACCATTAATTTTTAAAATCATTTCTTAAATAACATCAGTTTCATAAGAATGCAAACATTACATAATATCAGAAAAGAAGCTGTACGTAAGGAAAAATACACATCAAATACAGGAGAAGAAAGCCTCCATTTCTTGTGAAAACTATGTGTCATTCTTTTCATAAGTATTCCTAAAAGTCCTTAGGTTCAGAGATCTGGTGAAAATCTCATTCTAGTTCTAGTTTTTTGGGAAAATGAGTTTGCCATTGTTTTGGAGGCTACTGAAATTGTTAACTTGAGCTCTACTTATTAGAGTCAATGTAATATGCCACAAAACGTTTCTAAAAGGGAGACATTTTCATGTTTTCCCTTTAAAAGATTAATCAATAAACCTAGGTGAGTGAGAGTCTCTTAGTGTGAGTGTGTATTTAAATGTGTGTACTTCTCTTCAAGTAGTGAGTAAAATTCTGAAAACTAGAATTATGAAAATGAGAGCATCCTTAGTCATGCCTTGTCCCCTTGGCTTGTCTTATTACATCATGTAAGTGCACTCCAGCAAACAGACCTATGTTTGCATGGAAAACAGTGAATACAGTGCCTGTATCAACAGTCTGTCTGGAGAACTTTGCTTTGGCCCTTAACGAGTAGTATAATTACGAGTAGAGAAGAAGAGATGGTAGATAATTGCATGTGGATTGTGATGGGAAGAGTAAGAACAGGATTTCTCTTTTTCTGGGGTGGGCAAAATAAAATGTTTCAATTGTTCTCAGCATGCTAGCACACCACTATCACAACCCAGAAGTATTTTGTAGAATAAAAAAAAGGCAACTGTAGTGCCGCTATCCATCACCCTTGTCCATGCTTTTTTCTGCCAAATAATTGATGTCTCCTGAGTAATTTTATTCAGGAAAGAATGTTTATGAAACTTGCAATACTTATTTTTACCCCAAATATCCGGAAGCCCTACTCAAACAGTTTTACCCTTAGTCCTTTAGCCTGCGAATAATCTCAGATGTGTCTTTACATGCCCTTACTCTACATTTAGACTTTTTACTGAATCTCTTGTTCACGTTCTAAGTCCTACTTTACCTAGTGTTGGCTGTTTCTTGCTGTGACTTGTAGTCAGCATTCCTGTATTTTAAAGTGCAGCACAACATGTCGTAATTGATGAACATAAATAGAGAGGTGGTAAAGAATAAAGAGGAAAAATCATGAGTTTTTAGGGGTTTTTATTGTGGTGACCAGCATAGGGGGACTTAACTATTTTACCATTTCTTAAACACAATGCCTGGCCTAGTACCTATCATACAGTAGGTGTTCAAAAAATACTAGGTTGGGTCTACTCATCTATATGGCCCTTTATAGTTTGCATGATCTCTTTTTAATCTTACACTAACCCTGTGAGGAAGCCGGAACAGGTGGTATTATTTTCACTTTTGGGATGAGGAACAGAATGTCAAAGAGATTATGTAACTTCCCAAGGTCACTCAGCTAGGAATAACAGTTGTGTTTAGGACTTCTGTGAATTCTCCTAATAAAGTAAATATCAAATAAATGAAATTGAAGAACATGTAGCATGCAGCAAGCCATCAAGCCTTGCTATGTGTTATTATCATTCCTTGAGCTTATGCATATTTTATCTCTTCATTCATTCAAGAAATATTTATGAAGTGCCTATTATTTGCCAAGCACTCTTCTGGGCACTGAGAACATCAGTGAATAAAGGAGACAAAATCCCTGCCTTCTCTATTCAAAATCCCTATTGTTTACTATGCTATTGTTTACTAAGATGTAATTGGCTGCTAATTTGCTTTATTCATTACTTTATTCACTACTAGTTGATTAATGCACTAATTTAGTCAATAACTATTAATTGAGCAGTTACTATGTGCCAGGCACTGTGATGATAGGTGCTAAGAAAAAATAGTGGTGAGCAAAAACAGGCACAGACCTTGCTGTTATGGAGCTTATGGGTCATTGGAGGAGATAGATAGGCAATATTTAAATAATAAGTGCCAGTTCTAAGGAGATGTTCATGGTGCTATGAGATCATAAAAAGGAGGGTTTCATCAAATAAAGGAAGACAAGGAAGACTTTCCTTAGGAAGTGCTGATTGAGCAAGATGAGTAGGAATTAACTACTCGAAAAGGCAGAAGGAACAGCACGGTAAAAGCTCTGTGGTTGTAGTAGGGACCATGGCACTTACAAAAAGCTAGAAGAAGGTGATGTGGCTGAGCACAGAGAGAAAAGGGATCGATGAGGCTTGAGAAGCAGGTAGGGCCAGATCATGTAGGCTCTTGTAGTCCATATGAAAGAGTTCGGTCTTTATCTTTACAAGTGTTAAAAGTCATTGAAGTATTTGAAGCATGAGGAGTGACAAGACTAGATTTGGGTTTTGAAAAAAAAAAACAGTTACTGCAAGGGCCAAGAGTGGAATGTGGGTAATCAAGACGGCAGGTTATGGTAGTAGTCTGTGCAAGAGGCGATGAAATGATGCCATCTTGGACCAGGGTAGTGGCAATGGAGATGGAGACACGTGGATGAATTCAAGATAAATATGACAGGATTTAGGGGTGGTTTGAATGTGGGCAGTGATGAAGAGGATGTGTCAAGGCTGACTTTTTCAAAGCTTAAGCTGAATCTTGTTCAGTGAAGTATCTGGCTCCTAGCACAGTATTTGGCACATATGAGGTACCTCCAAAATAAGTGGGACTAGAACTAAGTCACATGACTCCCATTGTGATTTACTGTCCTTCCCTTGCTGTTGTAGTTTCACACTTTTGTGGTTTTTAGGACACTGTAGCGAAAAAAGTACCTATTGTTGGGGTTGGTGGATGGTCAGAGGTGAGGGCCAGAATTGGGGATGGCAGGGTAAAGACAGAGAGAATGGAATTATGAAAAATACTTTCTGTTGAGCATTAGCTTGTTTTTTAGTAGAAGAGGCCATTTCTGCAGTTTTTAGGGGATAACACATACATATAATTGTAAAAAAGTTTATTATTGAGCACAGGAACTTGTTTGTATTTTTAGATTATTTCATTTACATTTCTAATTTGAGCTTCATAATGACCCTAAAAGATGGGTAGGACAAGGATTGTCACCTCTCATTTTCCAACAGAAGAAATTGTGGCTCAGAGAGATTTTGTGTTCTGATCTCGTAAGTGGAACTTGAATCCATATCTTTGAATTTCAAGTTCAATGTGCTTTTCACTGGGCTTTACTCAGTATAGACTCTTACTGCTTTTGGTGGGATTAAACTTGAAAGTAAATTTATTACATCAGTATTAAGAATAACTTGTTGAAATTTTAATGAGTCTGTAAAGACTTAGTGATTATGATCCGATATTATGTGAAATCATGTATTTGTATTTCTCTTGGAGTTGATTTGGATTTTTAGAAATACCAGTCAATTCTCCCACGCAGAACATTGTATGGTATGCTCTGAGTAAACCAGATTTATAAATAGCCTCTTGCAGAGCAGATTACCTGGCTTTCATTCAAAGGTTTTAGATTCAGAAATTCTCTTCTAAACAGATATCACTGTCAAGTGAAAGGACCAAAGCAGTAGGAGCCAGAAACGAAAGGATCTTTGGGAAGTTTTCACATTCCTCAGACAGTGCTCTACCTTGTCATTGCCTTTTCCCTTTGCCCCTGTGAGATTTCTGCAGCAGACTGACCTTTCCCCTGGACAAGGCAGTCTGCCGTTTACCAGCATCTGTTGCCTTCCAGGACTGGGAAAGGTTGGAAGGCATTAGATGTATTGTGATGAATTGGGCCTGTAAGCGTGTTAGCAACTCAATCTGCTGCCACCAAGAGATTCACATGTTTTAATTATGGGCTTAGTTTCTTAGGCTTTGGAATTATAGTATCTGCGTGTATTCTTGCTTTGCACGTTTAGGGATGTGTTCTCATCTCCGTTTGTGAGAATTTATGTGCACAATTCCCATTAGCATTAATGGGAGTTGCATGTATAAATTGCTGAACGTCAAAATGAGAATATACCCGTTAGTTTCAAGGATGAATTAACCACATCTTCTTTTCTGGCTCTTCTTACTAGATAATCATCAGATTTTTTTGGCAAGTTTTGTCCACAGCTTGTGGGGTAAGTCCTAAGTATAGCACAAAATCATTTTATTAGTTTTATAAAAATGATTTTCAGTATATACATTGGCTATTTGTGCACTTATTTTAGGAGAGTCTCCAAATACTTTATTAAAGCTATTTTTTTATTAAAAATGTTAAAACATCATAAAATACATTAAAGCTATTAATAATTGCCACTGGATTTGCTCTCATTCACTTAATTAACAATTACCGAGTTGCTCCTATGTGTAAGGTACTATGCTAAGCTCTAGGAAAACTAAAACACGATATCTTCTTTAGTGGGGAAGATAGATATGAAAACAATGTTAATAATACTGTATTGTATATTCAAAAGTTGCCAAGAGAGTAGATCTTAAAAGTTCTCATCATGAGAAAAATAATTTTTATAATTATGTCAGGTGATGGATATTAATTAGACTTGTGATCATTTTATAAGATATACACATATTGAATCATTATGTTGTACACCTGAAACTAATAGAATGTTATATGTCAATAAAAAATGTTATATCTCAATAAAAAATGAAAATGAACAATAATAAGCTTTACAATACAAAGCTATTAAAAAGAGTAAGTGCAGAGTCCTGAGGACAATGAGGAGAGAGAGTGTCTGGAGGGAATGGGAAAGGCTTCACATAGGATGAACTGGGCTTTGAAGGCTGAAAAGTTGGAACAGGTCATGGAAGGGTAGGGACATTTTAGGCAGAAGAAACTAAATGTTCAAAGACTAAATGAAGAATGTATTATAGCAGGTATAGAAGAATTTGAAGAGGACCGGAAAGAAATGAGCTTAGAAAGCAGGTCGAGATTAAGATAAGTGTTCTTAAGAAATATATTCAGTGGGGCACAATGGAAGTTAAGAAGAGTTATGAGAATATCATATATTTTTAAAAGTTTGTTCTGGGGGCAGAGCAAAGAATGGATTGGCATGGGAAAAGGTAATTTAGATGAAGTAATTGGGAGGCCATTAACTCAATATCAGAATGGTTTGTTCTTTGGGCTATATGTATGTGCCTATCTATCTATCTATCTATCTATCCATCCTATAGATAGCTATCTTAAGATAAAATTGACATAAAATAAACTATTATTTAAGGTGTACAATTTGATAGATTTTGACATATGTACACATCTGTGAAATTATCACTACAATCAATATTATGAATATATCTGCCACCCTCCCCGCCCCCCGCAATGGTTTCCTTATGCCCCTTTGTAATTCATCTCTTCTGACCCTCTCATCTCCCTCTACCCCTGTCACCAGGTGGCCACCCATGTTTTTTCTGTTATATAGATTAGTTAGCGTTTTCTAGAATTTTATGTAAATGAAGCCATACACAGTATATACTCTTTTTGTGGGGGAGGGGGTGTCTAGAGTTTTTCACTCAGTATAATTATTTTGAGATTAATCTGTTCTCTTATGTGTATCAGTAGTTTGTTCCTTTTCATTGCTGAGCAGTAGTCTATTGTATGGACAAAACACAATTTGTCCATTCACATGCTGATGAGCATTTTTGGCTGTTTCAGTTTTTGGCTATTGTAGATAAAGCTGCTATTGACATTAGTGTACAGTCTGTGTGTGGACCCATGCTGTCATTTTTCTCGGGTGAATGCTTAGAAATGGAAAGCCTGGCTCATATGGTACTATGTTTAACTTTTTTGAAAACTGGAAAACTGTTTTCTGAAGGTTTTGTACAATTTTACATTCTTACTGTCAGTATATGAAAGTTTGTTTCTCCATATCTCAACAAGACGTGTTAGGATTAGTCTTTTCATTTTATCTATTTAATAGATATGTAGTGGTGTCTTATTGTGACAGTAATTTGTATTCCCCTAATTACCAATGATGATGAGCATCTTTTCACATATGCTATGGACTGAGTTATGTCCTCCTAAAATTCATATGTTTAAGTCCTAACCCTCAAATACCTCAGAATGTAACCATATTTATAGATAAGATTTTTAAAGAGGCAGTTAGATTAAAATGAGGTCATAGGGTGTGGCCCTAATCCAATATGATTAGTGTCCTCATAAGGAGAGGAAGAGATGCTAGAGGCGTGTGTGCACCGAGGGGTGACCATATAAAGAGGCAACAAGAAAGTGGCTATTGGCAGATCAAGGACAGAGGCCTCAGAAGAAACCAAACCTGTTGACTGATTTGATGACCTTGGACTTCCTGCCTCTAGAAATAAATTTCTGTTGTTTAAACCACCCAGTCTGTGGTATTTTGCTATGAGAGCTCTAGAAAACTAAAACAATGTGCTTATTAGCCATTTGTGTATATTCTTTGGTGAAACATCTTTCAACTTTTTTGCCTATTTATTGTATGGGATTGTATAGAGTTACTGTATTTTTGAAGGTTCAATATATGTTCTGAATACAAGTTCTTTATCAGATATGTGATTTGCAGATATTTTCTCCCAGTCTGTGCCTTGCGTATTTTCATCCCCTTACAGTGTCTTTCGAAGAACATTTTTGGTGAAGTCGAATTTATCTTTTTTTTTATTTTTTATGGATTGTGTTTTTGGTGTCATATCTAAGAAATATTTAGCTAATGCAAGATAAAAAATATTTTTTCCTATGTTTTCTTTTGAAAAATTTATTTTGGTTGTACAATTTGTTGTATGATCATTAAGCTAATTTTGCTATATGGTATGAGATACAATCAAGATTCATTTCTTTTTTGCATATGAATGTATAATTGTTTCAGTGCTATTGTTGAGAAGTCTTTGCATTACATTTGCAGTCATGGTGTATATGGCTCTGCACACCCACATCTTTTCTTGCTCCCTATCTTTCCTGTAACCAACAGACTGGAATTGATAAGATAGCTGCCTAGGATTTGGAGTGTACTCTGTGAATAGGTAGTATGGCCTCTGTGGAACAACTGAACATAGAACATGTATCACCTTTTCCAAGGCTTGAAGAAGAAAATATCTTTGTATATTCTGGGGTAAAAGTTACCATTCCTTTTTTCTTTTTTTTCTCCAGTGTAATTACATATCTGCCCTTTTTGCAATCATTCCTTATCACTGCCTCCTTATTTTTCTTTACCAATGTAGCAGAGAAAGCTATCAAAAAGGTAATGTGTTGAAGATTTTGTAAAGTGGCAGATGTGTGTTATATAATCTAATCTCACTCCCCTCAACTCAAATGCTCTTATTCCTAATCCTAACATTTGGGATAGTTCTCTTTCTAATACAGATACCTTTGGGTTGTTGTCACGTCTAACTCCAATATTTTGGATTATTCCTCCTACTTGTACTAGTATTTTGCCTTTCTTCTATGGAGCTCAGGGCCAGTGGAGCTATTAGCAATCTCTTCTTAGGAGCTATTCACGCTTGAAAGTAGACTTCTAGCATTTGAGGCACACGGTTACACATTATTTGCATAACTTTGAGCATGTACTACATGCCAGACACAGTTATAAATACTAGAGGTACAGTAATAGCAATGAACAAAATAGACAGAGTTCCTATCTTCATGGAGCTTATACTGAAATGGGGCAGAAAGATAATAAATACATATATGCATACTAAGTTGGGTGGTGAAAAGTGCCAAGAAAAATAGAGTAAGAGAGATAGGGAGTATTGGAAGTGGGGGTGGGTGAATTGTTTCCACACATGAGCTTATATAACATAGTCTCTAAAAGGAAAAATTTAGGCAGAACCCTAAAGAGATGAGAGGTCTAGCAGAGGAAGAATATTTGAGGCACAAGGAATAGCAAGTTTAAAGGCCTTGTGGAAGTAGTGTGCTTGAGTTTGAGAAACAGCAGGGAGGATGGAGCAAAGTGGATGTGGGGAAAGTAATAGAAGATGAAAGATAGAAGCCAGATTACCAAAAATCTTTTAGACTAAGATAAGAATTTTGGATTTTTCAAGACAACCACAAGATTCATCCTTTTAAAATGTAGAATTCAGTGGTTTTTATTTTTTATTTTTATTTTTATTTATTTTTTTTTAATTCAGTAGTTTTTAAACTATTAATAGACTTGTGCCACCTTCACCACTATTTAATTCCAGAACATTTCATCACTCTGTACCCATTAACAGTCACTCCCCATTCCTTCCCATAGCTTCTGGCAACCCCTCATCTACTTTCCGTCTTTACAGGTTTGCCTATTTTGGATATTTCATACAAATGGAATCATACAATATGTGTTGTTTTGTGTCTGCTTTCTTTGACTTAGCATAATGTTTTCAAGGTTCATCTATGTTGCAGTATATATCAGAACTTCATTCCTTTTTATGTCCAAATAACATTCCATTATATAAATATATACCACATTTGTATATACATTTATTAGTTGATGGACATTTAGGTTGTTTCTACTTTTTGGCTAATATGAATAATGCTGCTATAAATATTTGTGTACAAGTTTTTACGTGGACATAGGTTTTCATTTCTCGTGGATAGATATCTAGGATTGGAATTTCTGGTTATATGGTAACTCTATGTTTATCCTTTAGAAGAACTGCCAACCTATTTTCCAAAGGGGCTGCAGCATTTTAGATTTCCATCAACGCTGTCTGAGGATTCTGATTTCTCCATGTCTTTATCAATACTAGTTATTATCTATTTTTTAATTATAGTCATTCTAGTGATTGTGAAGTGGTATCTCATAGTGTTTTTAATTGCATTTTCCTAATGACTGATGATGTTGTGCATCTTTTCATGTGCTTATTGGCCATTTGTATATTTGGAGAAATATTTATTAAAATTCATTGTCCACTTAAAAAAAATTTTTAGTGGTTGAATCATAAGTGTCTTTTTCCATGTTTTGGATATAAATCTTTTATCAGATATATGATTTGCAAATATTTTCTCCCATTCTTTGGGTTGTCTTTTTACTTCCTTAATGGTATCCTTTGAAGAACAAAAGTTTTTAATTTTGATGTAGTCTAAAATTGATTATTTTTTCTTTTGTCACTTGGCACTTTTGGCATTATACCTAAGAAACCATTGCCTAATCCAAGGTCATGAAAATTCATGCTTATGTTTTCTTCTATCATTTTTAGTTCTTACAAATAGGTCTGTATTCCATTTTGAGTTCATTTATTTTTGTATATGATGGGAGATAAGGATCCATCTTCATTCTTGTGCATATGGATATCCTGTTGGCCCAGTACCATTTTTTCTCCATTGAATGATTTTGTCGTCCTTGCCAAAAAGCCAATTGGCCATAGATTTATTTCTGGACTCTTAATTCTATTTCATTGGTCTAGATGTTTATCCTTATGCCAGGAGGACACTAGCTTAATTACTGTAGTTTTATAATAAGTTTTGAAATCAGGAATGGTAATTCCTCCAACTTTGTTCTCTTTTTTCCCTCAAGATTCTTTTGACTATTCTGAGTTCCTTGAAACTTCATTTCCTTGTGAATTTTAGGATTAGCTTGTTAATTTCCAGTAAGATCCAGTGTCTGTTTTGAAGATAAAGCCAGCAAGATATGTTGAAAAATTAAAAATGGAAATAAAAGAGAGAAGTCAAAGGATGACTCAGGTTTTGACTTGAGCAACTGGAAGAAAGGAATTGCCATTTACTGAGATGAGAAAGACTGTAAGAGGAGCATGTTCTTGGTGATTGGGGCAGGAATCTATCAGGAGTTCAATCAAGTATGAATGTTAAGTGTTAAGTATGAAATGCCTGTTAGACAGACATTCAAGCTGAGATGTTAAATAGGTATTTGGTATAAGAGCATAAGGATTCAGGGTAGAAGTCCAAGTAGTTTATATAGATGATGTTTAAAGACCAGAGACTGTATGGCATCATTTAGAGAAGGAGACTGGATAGAGAAGAAGTCTCAGGCCTGAATCTTGGGGGTCTCCAGTGTTAGATATTAGGGAGATGAGGTAATTCTACCAAAGAAGACTAGAAGGAACAGTCAGTGCATTTCCAGTAGGAGGGAAATCAACAGAGCATGATGTATGAGAGTCAAGTAAAGAAAATGTTTCAAGAGAAAGGACTGATCAAGTGCATCAAATATTGCCAATAGGTTGAATAAGATGAGAACTGAGGAATGATCATTGGTTTTGTCTGTGTGAAGGTCAATGGTGACCAAGATCTGTTTCAGTGAAGAGGTGAGAGTTAGCCTACTTGGAATAGATTCGAGAAAGAATGGAAAGAGAGGAAATGGAAACTTTGGATATAAACAACTCTTTCCAAGGAAATTTCCAAGGGAAGTAGAGAAATGGAGCATTAGTTACCTTGAAAGCGTTATGTTGTCAACAGAGACTTTTAAAAAGAAATTACTTTAGAAAATTCCAACCCTACAGAAAAGGTGACAGAATCATACAATGAATAACCATATATCCTTCACCTAGATTCACCAGTTTTTAATATCTTCTTCCATTTGCGCTTGCTCGTTCTCTCTCTCTCTCTCTCTCTCTCTCGCTCTCTCTCTCTCTTTCTCTGTCAGTGGTTTGCTAAACCATTTCAAAGTGAGTAGCAGACAGCATGACACTTTACCCATAAATACTTCAATTGCATATTCCAAGAAAATACATAATTCCATATCATCTAGTATCCAGTCACTCTAATTGTCTCAAAAAGTCTTTTATATATATATTTTAAATCTAAAAACTGGTCAAGATTCACATATTGCTATTGTTATATTTCTTTAGTATCTATTAATAGAAAAATCCTCTTGCCTTTTTTTAAAGATAAGTTTTATTTTTCAAAAGTTCAGGCCTGTTGTCCTCTGGTATATCTTACATTCTGGATTTTTCTAATTGTTGATGGTATAGTTTAGCTTATTTATTTTTCACCTATATATCCTATTAACTGGAAATTAGTCTAGAGGCTCAATTAGATTCAGGTTAAACATTTTTGGCAAGAATATCTTAAGTTATAATGTGTACTTCATATTATATCCCACCAAGAGGCACATAATGTTAGTTTGTCTACTGTAGTGATGCTAAATTTGACCTCTTAGTTAGAATGGTGATCGCCAGATTTCTCTATTATGTAATTAGTAAAAAACAAAACAAAACATCTGTGGGGTAATATTATAGTGCTACGCAAATATCTCATTCATCAAGGGAGGGCTTTTTTAAAAGATGAAAGTAAGTATAGCATGTTTATTTGCTTATGGAAATATCTAGAAAAGAATGGAAATTGACAGGAAAAAGAAGAGATGATGGCTGGAGCATTGGTCTTGAATAGATGAAAGAGGATAGGATTCAGTGCACAACCAGAGAACAAGGCTTTCAAGAAAACATAAACATTCTCCATGGTAATTTGAGGGAAGTAGGTTATAAGGATATGGATGTAGGTAGGATGGTGTGCACGATGGTGGGAGTTTGGGGAATTCTTTCCTAAGCATTTCTATTTGTTACTAACTATATAGTGATTATTTAAAATGTAAACTCAGTCAAATTTAGGGTTCCAGCCTTTCCCTTCTTTTTCCTTCGATGACATCTAAGTTCTTTAGAGTTTAAATTTACCGTGATCTAAGGAGAAGGAAGAATCTGGTCTATGATAATCTTTTGTTTCTGCTAGACATTAGTCACTTTCACATCTGCTTCAATATCTGGAATCCTCATATCATGACTTCCAGCTTTTACAGTCTGTGTTTATGGTGCCTCCCTGCCCTCAGGCCACCTGGCCTTGCAGCCACTTCTGGGGTCGAGGAAGACTCATAGAACTGTCACAGGTTCTTTCTTCTATAGAGTTTTTGCTGAATTGTTATGTATTTCTGGTACAAGGATTCTCTTAAGAAAACTGGCCGTCTTTCTGGGCTTTACTCCTTAAGGAAGCAAAATACATATCTGTCTTTAGAATCTCCCAAACCTATTTGAGGTTTCTATTGTCATTTCACATAGGGCTGAGCCTGGGGGAACCAGAGTGTAGGCTCCCTTCTCTGAGACTCACATCAGTGGCTAACTTCATTGCTCTTCTTTCCATCCTCAAATCTTTCTTCAGCCTAACTTTCAAACATGGATCTTCTCTCATTATGTCTTCTTCTCAATTCTGTTGTCTTGATATGGACTTTGTGCTGAGAACTTCATGTTTCTACTTCTTAATAGGAAATCTTTTCTCTCTTTCAAAAAACACTCACACAACCATACCAACAAAACAAAACAAAAGAAACGTTTGTAGGCTTTCAAGGTTACTATTTCAGGGAATTAAGAGCTTCCCTCCCCATATCAAACATCAAGGTTTCAGTTTAATGGTAGAAGAATAAAGGAATTCCCAAGAACAAAAATTTGTTGAGAGATATTTAAAATGTTATTCTACCCATGTATTATTAAGACACACATTTCCCCACAGTTATTCTCTGGTAATGGTGTATGAATATCTACTTCTAAAAGACCAAAACAAGTATTTTAGAATGTCCTAGAGGCATGAGTGACAGAATAGGAAAAGGTAGGCTCCAAAAAGAATGCAGGTTGAGATTTAAGGTGGAAGGGAAGATGCTCTGTTTTCATGCATCTTACTGATATTCAATCATGACTAGTCCGTGGAGTGGCAAATGTGAAGGGCGTGATTTTAAATGTCGTGAACTCATCAAGAAATGGACTGGGTTCCTTTGGAATCACATTTTATTTCGGCCTTCCTAAAGCAGAGAAAGCAGTTATATCACCCTTCTGATATTGTGAGGGAATTTACCAAACTTGCCATTTGGTGCTGCTGATCCTTTTAATGTGTATTCACGTGATGTGACTCAACATCATATTAATATCAAAATATGTACTGTCTAATTTACACATTTTTTTGTAGGCAAGAAGAAATAACTTCTGGGCTTAAAGTCAATTTAACAATATTTTATTAAAAAG
This sequence comes from Pteropus vampyrus, assembly GCF_000151845.1. Classification (NCBI taxonomy): domain Eukaryota; kingdom Metazoa; phylum Chordata; class Mammalia; order Chiroptera; family Pteropodidae; genus Pteropus; species Pteropus vampyrus. Next base: position 1,847,023 of record NW_011888932.1, on the reverse strand, counting down.
GAATGATGTCAGAGAGCTTGTTTTAGAGAGTGTACTAAAAAATGACAATTCACTTTTAAATTTAGGGTGTAATTTCGGTATCATTTCTCTTCATACATAAATATTAGCTCTATCAGCATATTTATACATGCATATGATGTTACTGGTTGTATTATACTTATGCAGTAGTATGTGTCATAAGACATATTTATGTAGATGCCCTAAAGTTATGAAATCTTGGAGGACACTAGAAGCATAAATCAGTCCAGTGCTTCAAGATATGTTGCTGAATAGTGGAGGAGGTAGCCTCTCCTAGAGAATTCACTTGAATATTCTGTCCTAGAGGCAGCTTTTGTTTCTTAGGAACTTGCTTGATTTTAGGACTGATTCTTTTACTGCAGAAGCGCTTGGAATACTATCTGGTTGAAAATTGTCAAAGCAACTTTTCTCAGGGTATTTAAAACTGCTTATGTGAAGATTCTTTATAATGTATGTAACTGAAAGACACATTTGAGAGTGTCCACTATTTATTCTTATACATACATCCATTTAAGACAAATGTCTCCAAAAATAATTTGCATATGCCAAATGTATGCATTTTTTTTACTCAATGCTACACAGTTATGGGTTATAGCCTATACCTGAAATGCCACCTCTCTTTTCTATATCCATATAAATCCTTCTCTGAGGCCCCCATTCATCTTCTCCAGGAAGCCTTCTCTGATTCCATTAGCCCACAGTGATTTCTTTCTCTGATCTCCCGGAGCATTTACTATCTGCCTCACCCCTTTTGTTTTTCCTGTTTAGGCTTTGTAACCAGTCCTATTTCTATGGCTATTTAACTTGTTCTCTTTTTATGTCATGTCTCTTCAACTGGATTGCAGGCTTTTTGAGATCACGAGTCAAGTACAATAAATTTTCATGTTTCTTACATTGTTTAGCACATGATGAATGCTCACACTATAAGTGAATGAATGAAGCAAACATCAATTTCATACACCACCAACAAGAGGCCGTGGACACATGTGGTCTATGAACTAGGATTAGTATAAGATATATGTTTTCAGAAGATTATGGACTCTCAGGATGAGAAGGCACTTCGAGGGTCACCTAATTTATCCAGCACCCTGATGTGCAAATCTCCTCTGCAGGGCAGACTTGTTACCCTTTAGATGGAACATCTCCCATGATTCAGAAAGAATATCTTAAGCAACATGGAATTTTCAGATATTATAGTAAAATGGTTTAGCATGGTAAATTTTCAACCAGATTGTCTTGGTTCAAATCCACTTCTTCTTACTGTCTTTGGGGCTATGAACAAGTTCTTTAGTTTTAATTTCTTTACCCATAAAACTGGGATGATTTTACAAACTCACAATTTTTTATTTGTAATTCTAAAATTTTAAATCTGTGAAAGCTCAAAGTTTTTGTAACTCATTTGCCAGGAAAATCTGCCACATCTTAACTTAAGAAGAATCTAACTAAAATGAATATGTGGTTGCTTAGAGTCTTTGTGTACCCACCAACTGGTAAATATCCACATGTTTCTCTGCAGAAATATTTACATATTTGGCTATGGAATGCTGCCCCAGATCCTGCTAGGAGTGCTAATGTAGTATATGTACTCCATTAATTTTCTGAAAAAATTCTGAATGTGAAAATATATTGGTTTCCAAGAGGTTCAGATAAGGATCAGGGACCGCTATTACCTACTCACAGGATTGTTATGAGAATTAAATGAGATAATAGTTGGGAACCATTTAACACAGTGCCTCTCATCCAGTAAACCTTTAATAAATGTTAGCTAATGTTATTGGTACTTACATTTTAAATTAATCACATGAGACTTTTTGTGAAAATTTTTTTTCTTTCAACATTTTACGTTTAGTATCTGTAGTAGTGCTACTGCTATTTTTTTTATTCCCTAATGAACAAATGATTTTCCCAGGAAGCTAGACTTTAAAACATCTTTTAAAAAATGAAGTTTTATTCATGATTGGATTTTTATTATTGACTCATTTCAGAAGAGCCCTTGGGAATGTATTCATTTTAATTCATTTATTTGTCAATGGATATTGGGTAGTTTGTTCGTTCCTGGTGATGTGACATTAAACAAACAGACATTGTCCCTGCCTTCATACAGCTTATAGTCTAGTGGAAACCAATTAGTGTTATTCTTTGTTGATTTATTTTTTCATCTATTCAACAAATAATTATTGGGTCTTATTACACACAAGGCAGTGTTCTAGGCACAGGGCATATAGCAGTTACCAAGGCAGACAAAGTCCTTACCTCCATAAAATTTATTATTTTTTAGTGGGAAGAGATAGATTATTATAAAAAAACAAACAATATTTTCAGATGAAGATAAATTCAATGAAGAAAATAATATAGGCTGATGTGCTAGAGAGCAACTTGGTGTTTATAAGTGTGGAACAACTTTAGATGGGGTTGTCAGAGAAGGCTTGGTGAGGAAATGATATTTGAATTGAAACTATGTATTGGGTATAGATTTGACTGAATGTAACAGAGAACCAAAAAATAACAGAGGCCACCATAGCAATAAGACAAGAAAGAGAAATGACAGGCATCCAAATTGGAAAGGAAGAAGTAAAACTCTTGTTATTTGCCGATGACATGATACTATACATAGAGAACTCTAATGATTTCATCAAAAAATTGTTAGATCTGATTAATGAATTCAGTAAAGTAGCAGTTACACAATAAATATTCAGAAGTCAGTGGCATTTTTATACACCAATGATGAACTTTCAGAAAAAGAAATTAAGAAAACAATTCCATTTACAATTGCACTGAAAACTATAAAATACCTGGGAATCAAATTAATCAAGAAGGTAGAAGACCTGTTTTCAGAAAATTATGTCATTGAAAAAGGAATCAAAGAAGATACAAATCAATGGGAGCATATACCCTGTTCATGGGTAGGAAGAATCAATATTGTTAAAATGGCCATACTACCCAAAACAATCTATAGATTCAATGCAATTCTTATCAAAATACCAATGGCATTTTTCAGAGAGCTAGAACAAATAATCCTAAAATTTATATGGAGCCATAAAAACCCTGAATAGTCATGGCAATCTTGAGAAAGAAGAACAAAGTTGGAGGTATCATACTACCTGATATCAAACTATACTACAAGGCTACGATAATCAAAACAGCATGGTACTGGCATAGAAACAGATACGTTGATCAATGGAACAGAATAGAGAGTCCAGAAATAAATCCACACCTATATGGTCACTTAATATATGACAAAGGAGGTAATAATATATCATAAGGTAAAGATAGTCTCTTCAGTAAATGATGTTGGGAAAATTAGACAGATACATGCAAAAAAAAAAAAAAGAAAAAAAAAAAGAAGAAGCTGGACCATCTTCTTACACTGTATATAAGACTCAAAATGGATCAAAGACTTAAATGTAAGACCAGGAACCATAAAACTTTTAGAAGAAAACATAGGCAGTAAACTCTCTGATATTACTAACAGGAATTTCTTTTCAGATATATCTCCTCGGGCAAGGGAAACAAAAGAAAAAATAAACAAATGGGACTACATCAAACTAAAAGGTTTTGTACAGCAAAGGAAACCATCAGCAAAATAAAAAGACAAACAACTGTTTGGGAAAAGATATTTGCTAATGATACATCTGATAAGGGGTTAATATCCAAAATTTATAAAGAACTTATACTTCTCAACAACAAAAAAACAAACAATCCAATTAAAAAATGGGCAGAAGACCTGAACAGATACTTCTCCAAAGAAGAAATGCAGATGGTTAACAGACATATGAAAAGATGCTCAAGCTTGCTAATCATCAGAGAAATGCAAATTAAAACCACAATGAGATATCACCTCACACCTGTCAGAATGGCTTTCATCAATAAATCAAAAAAAACAGCAAGTGTTGGCGAGGATGTGGAGAAAAGGGAACTCTCATACTTTGTTAGCGGAATTGCAAATTGGTTCAGACACTATGGAAAACAGTATGGAGGTTCCTCAAAAAATTAAAAATGGATATACCTTTTGACCCAGCAATTACTCTTCTGGGAATTCATCCAAAGAAAACCAAAATAATAATTTGTAAAGATCTATGCACTCCAATATTCATGGCAGCACAATTTACAATAGCCAACATATGGAAGCAACCTGAATGCCCATCAACAGAAGATTGGATAAAGAAATTATGATTCATATATACAATGGGATATTATTCAGCCATTAAAAAAATGAAATCCTACCATTTGCAACGACATGGATAGACCTAGAGATTCTTATGCTGAGTGAAATAAGTCAGACAGAGAAAGATAAATACCATATGACTTCACTTATATGCAGAATCTAAGGAACAAAAAGAACAAACTAATCAAAAACAGACTCACGTCTACGGCCACCCTGAACGTGCCCGATCTTGTCTGATCTTGGAAGCTAAGCAGGGTCGGGCCTGGTTAGTACTTGGATGGGAGACCACTTAGGAATACCAGGTGCTGTAGGCATTTAAACAACAACAACAACAACAAAAATTAGACTCACAAATATAGTGGATAATTTGGTTATGGACAGAGTGGAGGGGGTTTGGGTGGCTGGGAGAAAGGGATGAAGGATTAAAGGAGTACAAATTAGTTATTGATAGTTGGGCACAGGGATGGGGAGCACGGCATAGGGAATGCAGTTAGCATTAATATGATGGCTAAGTGGAGGGTAAGGGGAGGGAGGGAGCAATTGGGGGAATCATTTTATGAACAATATAAATGTCTAACCAATGTATACTTAAAACTAATTTAAATAAATAAATTTATTTAAAAAATAATAGAGGCCTAAAACACAATAGTTAATTTTTTTCTTACCAAGTGTTTTTGATAGTCTCTTTCACCAAGTTGTCTGGGGCCTACATTCCTTCTATGCTCTCGTTCTACCATCCCTTGAGTGTCATCTGCATGGTCCAAGATGACTAACCACTAGGTCTACACTATAACCCACAGGAAGGAAGAAAGGGAAAGAAGAAAGACATCCCTTTGTAAAAATGTATCCCCTTTAAAAAATCACCCCAAAATTGAACACATCATTTCCCTTACACCCTATTGGCCAGAATATAGTCACAGGGCCACAACTAATTGTCTTCTACAAAATGTAGTTTTTACTTGGGTAATCAAAGCTGGGTAGTAAACACTCAGCTAAAATTATTACTATGGCAGAAATGGATATTGATATTAGAGGACTAGCAGTCTCTGCCACAGACCTGGATAATTAACTGGAGCCTAGGGAAGAACATCTTGGGCAATAACATTCCACACAGAAAGAATAGAATTTCAAAGACCCTGAGCAGAGGAGAATTTTCCATGAAGATAAATGACACTTAAGTATCAGGGCATTTCATTTGCCTTGGTCCATTCCAATGCCCTGAACTTAATTTTATATTATTGTACCTAAATTGAATAAGCTTCAGGCCCTACAAAACCTTGAGCAGCCCCTGGCCCTGAAGAAGGAAAGCGGTTGGCATATTAGTGATTGAAAAGAGGCCAATATGTATGGAACAGAGTGAGCAAGAACTAAATGAGATTGGGGAAGGATGTGGGGACTAGCTCGTGTAGGATTTTGTATGGAAGGAAGGTTAGATTTTATTTTCATGTAATAAGAAACCACTGGAGAATTGTAGGGAGGAAGAAATGAAATTTGATTTATGTTTATCCTGAAGGAGATACGTAAGAGAATATTCATTGAAAAATTTAAAACAACCTAATGTACATCAACAGAGAATGGATTAATAAATTGTGGTATATTCAAAAGGGAAATATTTTAAAGTAATGAAAAAGAATGAATTAGTTATTATATCAATGTGGGCAAATCTCAAAAATATGAAGTTGAGCAAAAGAAGCAAATTGTAGAAGGTAACGGTATAATTTCATTTACGTATGATTTTATTTATATAAAATTTAAAAGCATTCAAGTCAGTATATTAGTAAGGATATATATTGTAGAAAAGACTGCTAGTTGTCTATCCAATATCTAGTTTCCCCTCTTTTATAATAGCAGAACCCTACTTTACTGCGGTGAGAATGTGTCCAAGTGGAAAACTACATTTTTGAGCTTCTCTTGCAGCTACATAGGTTGTGAAATGTTTCTGAAAAATAGGAGGTAAGAGGAAGTTGTTGGGTAGGGCTCTTGAAAAAGATCCTTAAAAGGAAGAAAGATTCAGATGACATGCGTTCTTTTGTTCTTGATTCTTTCTTGTTTTTCTTGCCTGGAAATAGGTGGATCACCATGATTGAAGTTGGAGCAACCGTATTGCAATCACCATGGGAAAATCAAGAGAATTCCAGGTAATTTGACTGTTACCAAATCAACTTCACTGTCTCAGCTGCCTACTCCAAGTCTCTCAGTTATATAAGAAAAATAAACTTCCATTTCTCTTTAAACCACTGTGATTTGGGTTTTCTATTACATGTAGCTGAATTCAACTCTAATTGATATGCATAAATCTAAACATTTAATAAAAATAAATAAAATCCCATCTATGGACTGAAAATCACTAAATTCAGGACAGCTATTATCTCTGAAGTGGGAGTAACAAGAATGGAACTGGGGATGGGTACATAGGTCCTTCAATTATATTTTATTTCTTAAAGAAAAAGAGCTGAAGCAAATATGACAAAATGTTAATATTTTTAAAAGTTGGGTGGTGGATACATGGGTATTCATTACTTTTTTGCCTTTTTATATGTGTGAATTATTTCATTTAAAAAACTGAAGAAACAATGGAAATTGGAAGTTCTGTAGCAATACAGGTGAAAGATGATGGTGGCTTGGATTAGATTAGAGAGAATATATTTGGAACATAGTTGAGGGTTGAGCCTACAAGATATCATGTTGAATCGGAAGGAAGTTGTGAGCGAAGGAGGAAAATCAAGGATGACCCTAGTGTTTTTGGTTTAAGCAACTGGATAGATGGTGGTGCCACTTATTGACATGAGGGTGACTGGAGAAGAAGCAAATTTAAGAAGGGTGACAAGGAAAAGTGATTGGGGACAGTTAAGATTGAGATGTCTAAGTGGAAATATCAAGTGGGCAAGTTGGTATAGGAGACTATAAATCCAGGGCTTGTTCAAGGACTTTTAGGAAATGGAATCGGATTGGTTTTATCTGTGTATTCACATGGACTCTTGTTTATTATCTCTCCTTTAACCCCTCTGGTAGGGATTTGGAACTCGCAAAAAGAAATGGCGTCTGGTAGGGCAGTCCGTTGTGACAGAGTCGGGATAATTCTTTGTAAGGTCGGTCATACTCTTTTTGAGGTGGCTCCTTGGAAGTGAGTATAAGATGAAAATGAGTTTAATAATCAGCGATCATCAGCATGAATTTCAATGCATTTTTTGGTCATTTAGACAAGGATCTGGACTTTTAAACTTGGAAGTGTGAAGGAGAGGGAATCAACCTAACATTCATTCTGCTGAGCCTAACATTGTGCTTAGTTAGTATCTTTCCTAAGTTCAAGGGTGCAAAGAGTCTAATATTTAATAAATATTGTAGTCAAAGTTGTGTATAAGTATCCAAGTAAAAATTTCACTAATCTTTTAGGAGAGCTCTCTTTGCAACATATAAAAATAAAGGTGACTATTTATTGAGAGCCTAGTATGTGCCAGACAGTTTACACACATAAATTTATATTCATCCTTGTGAAACTTTTATGAAGTAGGTACTTTTATTAGTCTATGTTACTTAACATTTTGGGGACTCAGTTTTCTTATTTCAAAACCAAGGATTATAAAAGTATATATGTCAAAGATTTTTTTTCTACAGGTACATTTTGATCAAGATGATACCTGTGGGATATTTTAATACCATAAATAGAAGCTAACAGAGAAATGAATTGTACATTGTCTGAGAAAAGTGATAGATGTAAAAAAATTCAGGCTTGAGTGAAGGGCTCTAATTCTTATCTAGAAAGAGCACTTTTATTGAAATACAGACATATACAGTGGCACATTCTTAAATAAATGGCTTTAATATGTAAAAATTCAGTGTAGGGAAACCAAACTGTGATTAAAATTTAAAAGCTTTGATAAATAGCTTTTAAATTAATTGTATGTGTGTGTGTGTGAGAGAGAGAGAGAGAGACAGAGAGAGAGAGAGAGAGAGAGAGAGAGAGAGAGTGAGATATTTCTGGGTAAAAGTTTTCTGGCTTATGGTAGAATCTTTTGTCCAAATAGTCATTGATTTTCATGTCTTCTGAATATTTTCCAATTTCAGGTTATTTCAGTTTTAAGTTGTAGAAAAATAAATTGCATAGAAATGTCAACGTAAAAGACTGCAGCTAAATGTAAAAATTTAAGTGCTCACAATCAAAAATAATAAGATCACTCCTATGAAATTAGAAGAGACTCATCAAAGTAAAAGTAGCTGTGACTATGGACTATGAAAATATAAAGGGATTAACATATGTGATAATAGGCTAATTAAACCTTAGCTTTTCACTGTGGTGATTTTATAGTATCTTCTTCTTGTTGCCAGTTTAGAAGCTGCCAGCTAATATTTTCTTAATAGCAAAAGGAGACAATATGTGTTTCACTGTCTCACTCATAACATTTAATGCAGACATTATTAGGATACTACATGGAGGTCAAAAAGGACCATATTATTTGGAAAGCCTGGGGAATGGTAGGAAAGGAGGGAGGGAATGTGTTTTAAAACAAAACCCAACACAAATCCTCAGAAGAAATATTTAACTAGAATTTGTACAGAAAAAGTCTACTTGTCTTGATAGACTAGCCTGCCCCTGTAATAAAACCTCCCAAAGTCAACAGTTCATAAAGTCTTTTGTTCTAGTAAAAGGGTCTTTAATTTTTAACACAAACTCATACTTTGGTATGCATGGGCTTAAGTAAAATTAGAAGACATGTATATAATAGGATTTAATGGATTATCATCTGCATTTTCCAAAGATGTCAGCTTCTCTCAGCTCTGATGGAGTAGCACTTAATGTAAATTTAATTTGAAGTGATGTATGTAAGGCTTGAGGTGGTACTCCGTGATTCCCTAACTGCCTGGAGAGCCTCTGTGGGTAGCATCTGGATTTGGCGGCTCCACATGCCCGGCAGCATCTACTAACTAGGATTAATGAGGTAGCCTGTTCACCAGTGATCCAGAGGAGGTATGCTACATTTACTCCCAACAATATGAATAGGAGGGCTAGTTTCCTTTGGGGGCACATTGTATGATGAAACTTAATGATGGACTTGATATTAGATGTAATAAATATACTGTATTAGAAGCACTTTTGCTTTGTCAAATTTAAATGTTATTTAATCATAAAATTGTGTTTGGTGGTAGGGTCGGCATGAAGATTTTAATGTATGTGTGTGTGTGCACGTGTAAGTGTGTGTATGATGACACTTTTACAGCTAATTCTATTTTATTTGTTTTTTTAATGAGACCAAAATATTAAATTGTCCCTTCATTACATTAAATAAAATTTCAGGGGTTTAAAATAAAACTTCATTTTTAGAATTTATTAAACTATTTAAACAGGTTTGTTTCTAACTTTGTGTGTGTGTGTGCATGTGTGTGTGTGCGTGTTTGTGAGAGAGAGAGATTGCATAGATATTGTGTATGTATTTGGTGTGGGTAAATCAGAGACTGCTGAATAAGGCAAAACTTCTTAATCCATTCTCAACTCATTTAGGCATCAAAATTTTATTTTGTCTTTGTGTCTAACTGAGCATTGAATAAAATCACAGCTAATTTCAAATTCCCTTTGTCATCATGGTTTTCAGCCAAAAGTCTATAATAAATGGTCAGAAGATGAGCTGAGACTGAATGAATAGTGAGTGGTATTCATCAGCCAAACATAGAGTCCAGATCCAATTATATGTATTCATTAAGTGATAATGATATCATGGTCTTTAACTAGAAGAAAAGAGTGTAATTGAATAATAACAGTTGTACAATCCCAACGGAACACACTTTCCATCCCAGCCCAGCGACCCTCGGGGATGATGCAGGATTGATGGAATTCTATTACTCTTTGATAGATTTATTATGAAAGGCTGAGTGGACTTGCAGCACCACTTTGTCACTCACACTAATCAGTATCGTAAGGGCCCCGAGCGGGCAGGCTTTTGTATCCCTTTGACAAAGACAAGGTTAGGGGAGGATGACAGACACCCAGACCTTTACAAACCCATACTGCAAGATAAAATGGGCCAGCTGAGCTCTGAGCTGGGACAGAATTTTAATTTGTTTATCAATGGCTCTCACATGTGCAAGACCATAAGGATATTTGTCAGAGGAGTAACACTGAGGCTAAACTCTTTTGTTTGGCAAGTGGAGCTTGGAAAAATATTTATTGAACTGTAAAAAACAGGCTAAATGGGGGGGAAAAGGTAAGCGTCTAAAGAGTTGGGAAATAATTCACATTACTATACATATAATCTGAGCCTAACAGTTTATTTTGATTTCGACTTTTAAAAAAAGCTTTCCTATATTGCTTTTATAAAAAGGTGATTCTAAGAGCAAGAGAACAGTAATGAGAAATTTTTTTTCCACTTCGATTTCTCTGATTTCTATAGAGAATCTAAAAACTGTGAAAGGACCGGTGGGGGCATTTTTTTTAATGGACGGGGTGGGTGTTAATTTTGGGGGGTTGTTGTTTGTAAACAACATTGTATAATTTAGCAGCATAAAACAGCCAAATTTGCCAAACACTTTTTATATGTAAAAAGTACTTTTTGTGCCTGCCAGCGGGGTTCTATCAGTAACAGCTTTTCAAATTTAAATGCAGCTTGCTCTCCTGCATCTGTAGTCAGAGCCCACTGGATGTGTAGCAAACTAGATAATTTGTTGTGCTAATGATTGGAGCAAGAATTGAGAAGGCAAGACTGGCATCCACCAGGCCCGCTTAGCATGGTGGCTGCCAGGGTTTATTTTTTGGTTATTGTTGTCAAATGATCCTTATTTGTAATCTCTTTTTCTGCCTGAAATCCCCTTTTATTTTTCAGAATTGTGGTTTGCATCGGAAGAGAAGCCTGTGAATTCAGAGTCTGGGCTTGCCGAGGCCTGAATGTTCCTGTCCATAGAAACAGAAATCTGGCCTGGGCCACTCTCTTGTGTGAATCCGAAATGCCAGCTCCTCTCTATCAGGTTGGTTTTGTCTCTTGTATCTCTGCGAAGGCAGGCAGGCAGCGTGGTCACCTGTGAACGCAGCAGCCACAATTGGTTTAGCTGCCTCACTGATAAATGTGCCTTGGATAAACTACAAAGGGATTATCAGCGTTCCCAGTAGCTAAAGGTGATTTTCAAGAAGAGGGGGGATTGCTTCAAACTGTTCTCCTTGAATTTCATTTTAATATTTTGCTCGACAGAGCACAGAGCCGATGGATATGCACATATTTAACTCCAATGACCAATGTGGTACCATCTCTGAAAACTTGGAGCCCGATTCTGTGTCTTCTTTTGGATTCCATTTTGCTCAGGGTTGGACATTCTCCAAAAGGTCAGCCAGGAAACATCCCTGGATGCCAGACATCAAGCAGAGGCTCTCAGGCCACCAGGCCATTGGTATTCATTCATTCCTCCTAGAAATGGGTACAAAGTAAAGGTTAATTCCGACCATTTGGCAAATGTTTGCCTGTCCACTGAAGTTATATAAACCAGTCCATGCTGACTGACTGCAAAACTACATCTATTTCATCTTTCACAAATAACCCAGCTGAACCAAAAATCAGACCTCTACTGAAGAAAATTAGGGTTTATGGGAAATTACACCAAGAATAACTGAGAATTAGACTTAAAATTAGTAACATACTTTTAGGGCACTGTCTAATACACATTATGAAGACATTTATTTATTTTTTAATTGGGAAGAAGAACTGGAAAGATCACGTGCTAGAGGTATTATGAAACTTATCTTTAATAGCCTCTTTTAACCTAAAAGTATAATCTCAGATGGTCTCATTTGAGTTTCATGTTATGGAAAGGGGGAGGGATTTGTAATAGTAATAGCTACTATTTATTGATTGCTCTGTGCTAAGTATTTTCTTTACTAGCATTATCTTAATTAATCCTTACAAAACACTATGAGGTAGAAACTGTTATTAGCCTCAGTTTTGAGAAAAGGGAAATGAAGTTTAGGGAAGTGGGACAACTAGGTAAAGTCACATAGCTAGGAAAGGGCAGTTGGTGTTTGGACTCAGGTCATCTTCCAAAGTCATTTGTACTTACCCACTGCACTACACTGCCTCCTCAAATTGTCTGGCTCTGTTCTGCAGCGTATTAACTATATGTATAAACTCTCCTTGGTAAAATCACATAACCTTTCTAAACTGTCTCCTCATATTTAAAATGGAGATAATCATACTTACCAGATATGTTTACATGTGAAAATATATATAACAATACAACGCTATATGCATCTAGTTATTATGTTGAAAAAAGATAGCTTTAACTGAAGCAAATAACACAGTGGCCAAATAAATCTTTAAAAACATCATTTTTTAAGTGACTTCACTCTTTTTACACTCTACAATGACTCTCTATTCCTATTAGAACAAGTTCAGACCCCTTTGCCTAGAAATAAGCCTGGCCGCTCTTTATCCATTTAGCCTATGGTCTTATGGGGCAGAACCTTCTGTCTGGACTGTCTTTTTACTGTTACCTTTTGTGGTAGGCTGAATAATGGCCTTCCAAAGATGTCTATGTCCTAATCCCCAGAGCCTGGGGAACCTGCGAATGTTACCTTACTTAGGAAAATGGACTTTGCAGATGTGATTAAGTTAGGATCTTGAGATGGGGAAATGATCCTGGATTATCCCTGTTGGCCCAATGATATAATCACAAGGGTTCTTATAAGAGGGAGGCAGGAGGTCAGAGTCAGTAGCAGGAGATGTGACAACAGAAGCAAGAAGGTGGAGTGATATGATAAAAGGGCCAGGAGCCCTGGCATTCAGAAGCTGAAAAGGCAAGAAAACAGATTCTCCTCTGAAGCCTTCAGAGGGAACACAGCTCTGCTGACACCTTGGCTTTTATGGACTTCTGACCTCCAGAGGTATAAGAGAATAAATTTGTATTGTTTTAAACCATTAAGTTTATGGTAATTTAGTACAGAAGCAATAGGAAACTAACTCACTTCTCATGCCATGATCATTCGGACCGCTGCTCTTTTGCCCAAGCTGTTGCCCTCATCCGAAATGTCCTTTTCTTTCTCCCTTTACTTTGCTAAACCTCACTTTCAAGCTCAAGTCCCATCTAAAACCTACAGCAGATGAATTGTTTGCCACAGAATCAACAGACCACTTGACCTTATTCTGGCATATATTGCTTATTTATGCATTGATTCCTCAGGTATTTGTCCAACACCTGCTAGATGCTGGACATATGCCTTCAAGAAGTTCATGGTCTAAGAAAGGAGGCAACTGGTTACTCAATGCATCTATGAGAGAGGTGACTATGGAAGGCTACATATGTGGAGGGGTAACTGACCAATTTGGGGTTGGGCAGGGGAGGCTTCATGGAAAACTTGGTGATTGGGAGGAGCTTTAGATCTCGAATTGTTCATGTTTTCAATCTTAATATTTCTAAAAACATTGGAGAAGAATAGTAGAGTGGTAAAGAGAGTAAAGAGTATGGCTCTAGAATTAGCATATATGAATTAGAACTAAGCTTTGCCACTCCCTGGTCAGTTTCTCCATCTGTAAAATGGGAATGGTGGTAATATTAGTAGCTCCCCCATCCGCTGTAATCCACTTACAGCAATGCCAGTAATGTAGTAAGCAATAAGCACTTAGTAAGTGTTTATTACCCTTTAAATTCTTCAAGAGTGCATAGTGCTGCCATATTGGTCTCCTTTTGCATTTATACATAAACAGAGTCCAGATCGATCTCTCTCTCTCTCTCTCTCTCTCTCTCTCTCTCTCTCTCTCTCTCTATCATCTATCTCTCTATCTATCTATCTATCTATCTATCTATCTATCTATCTATCATCTGTCTGTTTTTCTCTCTGTCTGGCCCTGCACCTAATCTTGTACTTGAAGTATTGCATTCTTTCTTTCTTTTTTTCCTCAAACAGTCTCTAGAATTGTATAAGCTTCTCTCCCCACATAGGAGTTAAGCGTGTGAACTCTGAAGCCAAGCTGCCTGGATTCAAAGCTAGTTCTGCTACTTACTGGTCTTGTAGTCTTTCTGGTTTTCTTATCTGGAAAATGGAGTTGATAATAATGCTACCTACTTTATGGATAGTCGAGAGGATTGATTTTAGTAAGCATCCAGTAAGTTTTAGCCATTCTTATTAGTTATCGAGAACCTTAAGAAGTCTCTAAGGCTGTTAAAGCAAGAATAGCAGTTATGAGAGTAGGCTAGTGTACAAACCTCATGAGAGTAGAAACTGGCTTGTCTTGTTCACTTCTCTATCCCCAGAACTTTAAAAAGATCAACGCATATTATATTCTTAATTACTGTGCCAGATTGTTTCACTTATTACATATTATTTTATTCTTATATTTTTATTTTTTCTATCTTATCTGTCCAACTAGATTGTGATAATAATAGCTTATTATTTAAGTAGTACTGCATAGAATTATTTATTCTTCTAATAAATATTTATAGTACATGATAGGTACCCAATACAATATTTCTAGAATTAAATCACGACTAATCTGTTCAAATGCAAAAATATTGAGACCTAGTCTTTTCTGACTATCTTTTGTTTTTTGGTAACATCTACATAGGATAAGTCTAAGGTGCATTTTGGCATGGTAAGAACTACACTAACTACACAAACAGAAGAATCAATACATTGACTACAGAGAGAGAGTGTTGTCCTCACCATCACAGAGTTATCGATCATCTCCTTTGCATAAGCACCTGCTATTCAGGGCACAATGCAGGTGGGCTCACAAGGGGAAGACATGGTAGTGTGAGAGAAAGGAATTGATTTAGGAGTCAGGGAATCTTGATCCTGCTACTCTCAGTTTATCCTCTGCCTCTCTCTGTGAGTGTGGGTGAATCATTTAACCACTTGGAGCCTCATTTTGCTCACCTGTAAAGAGTCATTAGTACTATCTGCATGTATTACTTTACAAGATTGTTGTATTAAATTATGTATTAAATTTTGTGAAAAAGCACTTTGTAATTCTTGTCTACCTCAGAACTACTGTGTAAAACAAGAACATTTAAAAAAAGAATAAGAGAGCCAAGAGAACATATATAAAAATGAGAGAGGGGAAGCGAGAGAAAGCTATTACAAAGGAAAATTCTAGATATAGAAATTAAAAAAACAAATTATGTGCGTATACAAATAAATGTGGCAAGAAAAGAAACAACTATGAAATAAATATTAAATAAATAAAACAAATATTTTTTAAAAAGAACTACTGTAGCACTGGTATATAATAGGTGCCCATAAATGTTTACTCTGTGAATTAATAATTCTATATAGAATTCTATAAAGAAGTTATAATTACTACAATCTAAGATCAGACAGAAAAATAAAAAAGTATGATAAAGAGTATAAAATAATGTATAAGAAAAGTTTGGCATGATGTTTAAGGATGTATTCGAGATGTGTCCTAAATCTGACCATTTCTCATCGTCTTCCACCATCTTTACCTGTTCTATTGCAATAAATTCTAACGGATCTCTTTGTTTCTACTCTTGCCCCCTTATAGTTAATTTTTACATACAATGGACAGCATGATCTTTCAAAAACGCATGTCATATCACGTTACTCCCTTACTTCTAGTCCTCTGACGGCTTCCCATTTTACTCTTAATAAAACCCAAGTTTTCACTATGGCCAGCGTGATTTGGCCCCTGCCTACTTCTCTCCAATCTTGTCTTTTATTACATTTGCCCTTATTCACTGTGTGTTCCAGCCACATTGGTCTTGCAGTTCTCTGAACAGATGCAACCTTTTCCTGCCTCAGGGCCTTTACACTTTCCCTTCTCTCTGCTTGTTCTGCTCTTTCCCTAGATACTTGCACGGCTTGCTCCTCATCATTCAGGTCTCAGCTCAAACGTCATCTCTGCAGATAGGGATTCCCTGGCCATCTGCCTAAGATTGCCTCCCCAGGCTCCTATTTTACCACTCTGAAAATTATAGAATTCCTTTGTTAACTTACTTGCTTATTATAATTGCTGCCTGTTTCCCTTTGAAAAACATGAAAGCATCAGGAAGATGAAGACTTCATTTTCTCCTTATTCCAGCCTGTTTTTTTAATCCTTATTATAAAATTCTTTTTTTCCTCTTCTTTATGATTTTTTGCTTATCGCTTTCTTTATTGCCATTTTCATTTGCTTCCTTTTCACACGTATTTCTCCTATTTAGGAAGGTTAAATCAGTTTTGAAATTCATAGGGCCCTGCTGTCCTAGTCATTTAAAAGAACAGTGTGTTTTCACACAGAGGATTCACATTCCAAAGTTCCCTGGCTCATTCAAAAAAAACATTAAAATAACAAATATTTTTGCCAAAATTGTACATGCCATAATAATTGGCTCATTCACTTCTTAGAATTCTATGAAACATTGCCTCAGAATAATGTTGTTTTGCCATGTGGCGTGTGTGTGTGTTTACATTCATCTGGGAATATCTATAGATATTAACACTATTCTTGGAAGGAGGCATACCTACTTAAAGCACACTTCTTTCCTCTTGCCCCACATTGCCACATCTCTTTTGTCCTAAATAACTGGAATGAAAATGTTTATTTTTATTTTAAATGAAAGAGGCTGCATCTCTTTGGCATAGCCCTTACTAAGCCCTGCCCATTTGCCTGCTTGCCACTGATTGGCATGGCTACATCTTGGGTTCTGGGTTTAGCTCTTCTCTCTCTGTTGCAGTTCATTTTTCTCCTCTGTTGCCTAATGTAACACAATGTGCAGAAAACCCCTGGCATTGTTTTCTGGGTGTATGTATTGAATTTTCCCAGAAACTCTCCTGGTCTATCAAACATTCTCATCCCTTCTCTGTGCTTTTATAACTGCCTATACATGCCACACTCAACACATTGCTCTTCCTTGGTTTTACAGGTCATGGATCCCTAGCACTTACCCACCACTGCCCAGCCCAAAATGGGCTGTCAGTTATATTTGTCAAATAAATGCTTTGTGACTATTTTTAATTTTCCTTTTGAGATTTTGATCTTCTTTTGGTTCGAGCATTCACATTTCTTTAGGTATAATCAAGTGGTAAGGGGGCCTGCATCACCCTGACTTTCAGAGAAAAGACCCTCCCCACAAGACAGATGCCTCTGACTATGCAGTGCAGCTTGCCCATGTAAACCTCTTGCATTGTTTGGAGATTCTATCCCATGCCAAGAATCTAACCACCCACAAGCAGGCATATTGCTGTCCAAACAGATGGACAAGGGATATAGGCAGGCCAAAGCCCATGGATGAACATGAAATGAATTGGGGCAGAGAAGCCAAGGGTATTGGAAATGAATGCTAGTCCTTGCCATGCAGTGTCCAACATAAGAATGAACCAATGTGGATGAGGTTTTGACAATGAGGTGCAAACCAAAGGTAAAGTGTGAATGAGTGCAATGAGGTGAATGTTTTAAGTTGTATGAAAGGCTCCAGGAACATGAGTAGCTCTGAAATGTTCAAGTTAGCCTAGCAGGGGGAGTCAATATCATCTTCAGCTGAGTCAGTTCTGAGATTCCACATGCAGTCTAATCATCCATTAGTCATTCATTCATTCGGTCAACAAATATTTATTGAGCATCTGGCATGTGCCAGACACTGGTAGGTACCAGGTAGGTAAACATCTAGGAACAAGATTCACATACGTTCTGCCCTGTAAGAACTTACATTCCGTAATTAATTCCATAATTAGTTATTCAGTTACAGTTAAAAGTGCCATGAAGGAGAAATACAGAGAACTAAAATGATGTATAGTGGAGGCTCTTAGTGTGGAGAACCTGGAAAGATGTCTCTGAGGAAGTGATATTTAGGTTGAAATCTGAAGAATGTGTGGAAGTTAAA